>NW_009194277.1:18309-29366 GCF_000690835.1 Fulmarus glacialis
ACTTCTCCAGCCTAGTGACAAGGGCATTCAAGGGTAGGGAGAAAATTCAGGTTCTGGCCCTGCCCTAAAGATTGCTTATGCATTTTCTCAAATGAAATTCAGGAGGAATAAAGATCATCTTCCTCTGCCAGCCATAACTGTTGTGCTTTGCGCTGACCTCAGCTTGCGCCAGACATGCTCCAAGGACACCCATTGATCTGGCTCTTCCATCACCTTATGAATCACCCAGTGGTATAAGGTGAACAGAGAAGCGTTGAAATGCCTTTTGTCATTTATATGGTCAGAAACATATTTCCAAATTTTAGATGTCTGCTCTGCAAACACTCAGCCTAAATACACCTTATGTGCTTGAATGCTTTCTTACAGCTGAGCCTAACTTTGTCCTGGTCCACTGCTGAGAGCAAATTTTAGGCCCAAATTGCCAGAAAGTACAACAGACCTTGCTAAATAAAGAGTAAAATATTCAAAAAGCAAATAAAGCGTACTAACAATTTGGTGGCAATTTCTTTAAATCACATAACTGATGGCAGGATTGTATTTATAGCAATGAGGACATGAGAAGGGAAGTTTGCAGGTAGAAGTAATACCTTTTATCAGAACAACTAGAATAATTGGAAAGATTAAGCACATTTCTGGTCTTGCAAGTCCTTCCTTGGACACAAAAGTTTCCCCCACTCTACTAATTGGGGATATAAAAGATGCTGTCTCTGTCTACTAGACTTACTTTATTCCATAAGGCACCTTTGTCTATTGAAGAATAGCACCTCAATGTCCCAAGATGTATTTCATTGCAACTAGAGTAATATTTCAAGAAGAATAAAACCTAACCTTAGTTTTTATTCCTAAAGGCACTTGTTAACTGTTGCCAAATCTGTGTATTACATGCTTGTAACAACTGGCAATACAGGTTAAACTGCACTTTAAACAGGGATTAGGTACAGGGCCAACAAAGAATTTATTCTCTACAAGTAACACTTCATGTGCTGAAAGACAGACTGACTTATAGCTTAACTACATACAATCTGTCCTCAAGGACAGCCAGCACATAGTTTCCTGGCTGATTAACATTTTAGGGCCCCCCCCCAGCATAAAAAGTAGCTTTAACTTTTCAGGAAAATTGGAAAATAAATCAACCTTCTGCAGTAATAATTCCCAAATTTAGGCATTTACTTGTTGTTTCCGTCACAACAAAAAAAATCAAAACCAAAGAAGAATAGCAAGGCAAGGAGCATATTCAGGATTTATCCTGAAGTTCTATTTTCTTATCCCTTTTGCTAGGGTAAGTCCTTGTTTTAGAAGCTTGCATAATTTAAGCCTGAATTATTTAGGCAATTAACAGGTGCTGCCTGTGTGGTGATAACACTTTCTCCCTTATCACAAATCAGCATCTACAAAAATAGACTGTAAGAGTTAGAGACTTTATTTTTTGTCTAGAATAAGAGAAGACAGACCACTCCTGAACAGTTAAATTTGCACTTTACTGAAATAAAATATGACTTTATCTTACAGCAGGGCTCAGTCCTTTCTGAACAAGTGGGACTACTCTTAAAAAGCAATCAGATGTTATATAGTGCTCCAAGGAGCCTATCTGTTAACATATGTTTATACAGTTGTTATACTGACATTCTGAAACAGAATTCTCTCTAATTTTAGATTCAGTATAAACAGGGAAGAAATGCTCTGTCTTTACCACCAACTTCATCTTACTGAACATACACTTACAGAGAGTATTTACTTCAGATTACATTGGGCATAAGTCAACAGACTTCTGTTTGTAAAACAGCTACTACTACTTCTAGCCTTTACTCTCTTTATTTCACCATTTTTCATGTATTAAGCTTCAGGGTGCTTCTTGTAATTGCTGAGTGACCCAGTAATATTCCACTGAAAGAATTTATGAGACCACATTAGAAATTCTTGCCCATTCAACTTTTTCAGGTTTCCTGTACAATCTTGTTGCATAGTTTTTAAATTGAATTAAGTGTGGGTTTAAAAAACAAAGTGAAACATGCTTCTTCCCACACTAGTTTCTACAATGGAGAACTATATCGTTAACACATGAATTTAGGTGCATGATTACTTTCAGAACGGAATTCAACCTAAGGAAAAAAAAGTTCTTTCTTCACCCTTGTGACTTCTCTTCCCCCACAGCATGCAACGCCTACAACGCTCCTCACATCAACAGGCACAGATGCTGCAGTGCATTTTCTCCTCCTCAAGAAAGGAGATCAGAATATTCCACTGTGGCAGTTCCGGAGCTGACACTTCCACTGACTGTGGGAATACCGTTGGTTGCTGTCTATGCTTAAGAAAAGGTATCTCCTAATATTGCGATTTACAATATCTCTATTTTGCACAGAAAAGACTGCACATTAAAGCAAATTTTCAAGTCAAACAAGTTACCTTGTCCATAAAAATCAGCCTTCAGGAAACTTGAGGTTCATGACCACCTCTTATCAGTTTTCTTCACTTCGCTTTGGTATAAAGACATTACAATTAAAGGTTGTGTATGTTTAATGCATTAAGCTCATACTGATGAAGTTACAGATAAAACCACTCCCCCTTACTTGTACATTTGCCCTGCCTATCATTGAAGTCAGGACCCATCTCATTTCAGATGTATACAAAGATTTTATAGCAAGCAGTTTCACTGAGACATCCTAATAACATTAGCATACATGCCATCAATTTGAGAAGTATAGAAAGAACCTAGATTCAAAGCAGCTCTTTTGAAGTATTCACAGCAAAGCAGTTCGGAGGCACACTGAACAACCAGTTTGTCCCATTCTCTTTTATTCTGATCCCATACCTGTTCCTTAAAATACAAATTACATTGTCACCAATAGCTGGAAGCAGTCACAGCAAGAGGAGTGAAAACAAGGCAAGAAGAACCTGGGCAATGATTGCAGAGCAAGAGAACAGGAAACTCAGGAGTAAGAACTGCAACACTATAAACTGGGAAGTTGGCTCAATGATGAGCACTACAAAAGTAAACTACTTGACTTTACTGCCCATGAACACTGTCATTTGATTATTAAATTCTTGGATACACCAAGCTCAGAGACAGCTCAGCCCTACTAATGCAGTGTCCAAACAACTGCACAAAGAATTGTTCATGGTCAAGTTCAAGGCCTAATGTGAACTGTCTTCAACTGGACAAATATTTAAACATCTAAGTGGGTAATTAATCATTACACCTTGAGAGACTGTCATCCTTAATAATCCCAAAGTTCTTTGTAATTTATGGCATGGAACTGCAGCTACCATGAGGCTCTTGGGTAGAAGCCAACTGTTGCTTATTGCACTACGTTGCATGGAGAGCGAATGCTGGCTTCTGATAGTGCAGTAAATCCCTGGGAGGCTTTTGGTGCCTTCAAAAGGGAGCATTTTAGTTCATCCCAAGGACCCAAACATAATAGACTGAGTATGTTTTGCTGAAAGAGAAGAACTAGACTCTATAAACTCTGTGGAATTTTGAACCTCTAACTCTTAGCAGTTAGTGTTTCATATTTGATTAGCTCATCCTGCAGACAAATGGTCACAATCAGACTACATTTCCTAAGACAGACCAAACTCTTGTAATCAACTCAATTTACAAAATTTAAATACAAAATATACAAGATAATAAATCAAATAGGAAATAAAATATGATATAATAGGAAGAAACCAAGAACTTCACCCTGAGAAAGGATGTAACCTACGACTGTTAATTCCATATAGGTTCCTATGGAATTAGGCCAATATAAGTGCTTTGCCAGTCAAATGCTCTAGCTTTCTCCCCTCTCCTTAAAATAGGCACCTACCCTGCACAGATCCTCTTCTTGGCCATATCTCCAGTTTTTCAGATCTGTGTATATCTCCATCAGTCAGAGGCTTGGGGAAGAAAAGTGAGATTAAGAGCAGCTGGAGCACACATAAGGGGATTGCTGCAAAATTACCACAGAACTTTTTTCCTGCATATAGCCCTCAAAAAAAGACTCTGTCCATTACTAAATTTGTAGGCACTGTGAATTACAATAAAAACTTATAATTATGTAATAATAAATTGATTTAAAATCTTAAAATTTTATAGAGTATAAATTTATATTAATTTATAATTTTCCCAAATTAATTTGTACAAGGAAAAAAACTGCCTCCATATTGTATTTGTTCCACCATTCTATAAAAGTCATTTTGTATTTGATTTTAAAATAGATAGCAACATTTAACATCTCAGAGGTCAACATTCTTCCTCATTCATGAGGCACTCTAGTTACCCTCTTCTGAAATATACAGGTACCAACCATTGCTGGAAAAAGATACCTGAACTAGGTGGATGCATAAGATGAAAATGCTACACACTGTACTGCAGCAGGCAAGAGAAGTTAGTTCTCTCTACTTTATTTCAAGACTAGCAAGAAAATAAGTGGGGAAAAGTTGAGCTGTTGTGAGGTACCTATAAAAAAAGTAGGTCAAGCTTAAAAGTTTGACCTACTGATCTTCTTTGCTTTGGCAAAAGTACAAATGGAGTTCACATAATGCTGTTCACATGTAAGCGCTGGCTGGAAACTAAACAAAACAAATGTTTTTAATAAGCCTCAGTCATTAATGGAATCCCATTTTTTGGATTTCAGTTAGTTTTAAATCCTTGTTCTGCGGTACATACTATTGAATCCTT
This sequence comes from Fulmarus glacialis, assembly GCF_000690835.1. Lineage (NCBI taxonomy): Eukaryota > Metazoa > Chordata > Aves > Procellariiformes > Procellariidae > Fulmarus > Fulmarus glacialis. The sequence continues at coordinate 22,967 of NW_009194277.1, forward strand.
ACTTTTAAGTTTCATATATTTAAGTCACTCTTGTGTTAATCTCAGCGTCATATTGTGCCAACAAATGTAATACACATGCCTAAAATCAGCTCTAAATTGATTTAAAAAATCATCACTATTAGTGAAACGCAGATAGTTCCTGAAGCCACAAAGCTGAAGTCTCAACAAGTCACCTTTCCCACAATTTGTACTGTCTATAAAGCAGATTTACAGCCACGTACTTCTTGAGTAAAGCATAGGATAGTCAGAAAACAAGATCTGTGTCTGCACATACGAAATATAATTTAGTTCTACAGTAACTGTACATACTGCTGTGAAGTAAGTACTTTAAAGAAAAAAAGTTATTCCAAATACCTGAAACTCAAGTACCTTAGGAAAAACACCTACTATCAGAAAAGACAAATGAAATACCTGTTATTCTTAGAATTTTTTTTTCCTCTGTTTAATAAAGTAAAACTGTGATAGGAAACAAAAGTTTAAAAAAAATCAAATTCAGCTTTGCTGCTAATACTCAAGGGAGTTTCTGTGATAAAGATATCACCTCTATTTTACAGAAGAAGCAGCTGAGGCATTACCACAATAACTTTCCAACATCCAAAGTTAGTTATGCCAGATGCTAGATTTGAAAAGAAAACACAAGTTACTAGCTCCTAGATCTGTGCTCTATAAATCAGGTATTTCTTACCTAATTCTTTAACATTAATTAGAGAATGAGGAGTTCAACAGGATTTGGTGGGAGGCACACTAGTAGTTTTGTACCTTCACACACTGAAGAGAACACAAAACATTCACCTAACAGAAGCAATATTAATTTTTATTTGTTAAAAAGCAGATGTAAAACATCAGTTCCTCTATGGACAAAAACAATCAGTGCTCTCATCTCCACTCTGGCAGGCTCAAATAACCAGGCCGACACAGCTCTCTTTCATGAGATTCTTCCTACACATAAAATAGTTCCATATGTTTAAATGTTGAATGGTTGAGCAAGCACAAAATTAATTCATTGCAACAATGCCTTACTATTAATTTTTCTTGTGCCTTAAGGCCTGGTCAATTACAGAACCCAAGCACACAATTCAAGCACTCTGCTTTGTCAGATTTTTACATCCACTTGAAAGACATCTACAGTCACGAAGTGGAATGGAAATGTTAATTTTAAAGATGGCACTGACACTCCCAGTCCAGACACACCTATTAACAGACTGCTCTTGTTAGAGTATTTGGATTATTTGGGGTTTAGATTCTTCGCCAGTTCTTACTAGTTCTTATTTGGGTTTTTGTTTTGGTTTGTATTGTTGTTTTTAAGGCACTGGCAACATCTCTAAAATGCAAGTACTGTTAGCAGTGCCTGCATCTTACAGCAGGTCCTAATCCCCTCATTGTCCAGATCAGCAACGTATCAGAGAGCACCACCCTTCCCTCCTTGCTCATGCACCTGGCGGCACCTACCAAAAGGAAAGTGTTTTCCTAGAAATTATGTTCCGGAACCTAATTTTAACACTCTGATGTTCAGATGGCTTTGGAGATTGCTTTTCAGCAGTCACTGCTTTTAGGGCATGATGGTACATAATTCTTCACTCTCTGTATCATCACCCCATTTATTTTTGTATTCTCAGCATGCAATCCAACGGGTTCATGAAAGGGCAAATAACTTCTCCTGTGAGTCACTACATGATACAGTACAAAAAACATTAGGAAAAAGTAACTGTGTAGAATTGCTTCCTATCATGTCCCATCATTCTCTACTGAGAACTGGGAAAAGCACGCTCTGTTTTGAGTATATTGCAAGGTGCTTAACAAATGATCACCAGAACCTTTTTACAGACAGTTTTTGAAAAGCCAACTATCCATACATCAAAGAAACAAAACAAAACAGTATCTACTTCAGTGGACAGCACAATGATTGCTCTATACCATGATTCCTCCACAGAGGAAGACTGTATGTTAACAGTTTCTCAGCACAGGCCCTAAAGGGCAGAAGTGGGTGGTAACAGGCCATATGGATTTTTACATATCACTACTTTTTGAGCAGACAGCTGCATTTAGAACAATAATGCTAGCTGGAACTCAAGTTCACACTCTCTTTTAAGTTGTTGATGCTTTATTTAGATTCTATTTAGAAATACCGGTTCATTTGAGTACCTTCATGTGGTCTTGGGTTTATGCCATGTATAGTCAGTGCTCCAAGTAGAGAAAAATATTTCAGTGGCGATATGGTCTCAAGCTCTACAGGAGCCAGGAATCACTGCTTGGTCATATCACCTGTGATAGTTCATTAAGCTGATCCCAACAAAGCTACAGCCTCTGTTGGAACTGTGGAGCAAAATTCCTCAGGAAGAGCTACCACATGCAGAGGAATAATACTGAACAGCAGTAACTTGCCACTTAGTACCAGACAACTTACTTCACAGGAGCAGGGAGTTAACTGCCTCCGGGGGAATGGCCTGCTGGGTATAGCTTGCTCTTCTATAAGACCATAGATACCACTGAATCTGGAATCATACTTCACAAATAAAAAAGCAACTCAGTATGCAAAACCAAGAACTACACATAATACTTCAGAAGATACATGGAAAGGCAGCATTTGTAAACAAAACAGACAATTTAAAATAAGTGGCATGTTGTAGATTAACAATTTACTGTGTTACTGCACAGCATGGTACAGAAGCCAGTTTAAATGAAAAGTATAATTCCTAACACAAGTGACCTTGATGCTTATGTCACAGATGCAAGATGAAATTGGAAGCTCTGCTGCACGCTAATATCACCCGAGTCAGCACTGTTGTGCATATGCCGAGTGGCTTGGCCATAACATTATGCTGTGTGTCCTGTTGCGATATATGTATCAACATAAGAGGATGTGATAAATACTTGCTTTAGAAGCTACCCATCAGAGTTTAGCAGCCTGAGATTCTGACACCCATATTAACTTAATGACTGCTATAAAAAAGGTACATGTTGTTCTGTAAATTGGAATCGAATGAACAATCATGCTACATAGGAAGGGATGACTAAGTCACATAAACAAACTGATAACTTAGTTTCTGAAGGGGGATTTCATTTGATTAAATTCTCCTCTTGAATTATTTGACCTATCCTAAAAGCATTTCAAATTGTCAAGCCCCCCACATGTACAGCTTTTAACATGTCTAATTTCATCTATGCATACTATTCATACCCTTTTCCCTGCAAAAGGGTTGAGTGCTGAAGCTAGAGCAACTTATATCCCCCCCCCGAAAACAAAATACCAAAATCATTAAAGACCCTCCCACACAAAAAAGGAATATATGGAGACATAACTATCAGGTTTTAAAGTTCATCCCAAAAGAAGTGTAGAGATAAAGGAGCAAAATTCATTACTACTGAAATCAGTGGGAGCTTAGGCATTGGCTTACATTAAAGCCCATTCTGTCCTTATTTCTCGCATAGAATATTGGTTTGATAAGAAAAGGATGTCACTGCAAGAATACTGAGAAGCCACTGGTTTCCAGATTGGAGTTACCACTGTTCTGTACTTGCACACCATGAATAACTAAACCTCACTGAGAACTCTCTGAAAGAAAAGTCCATTTAATTTTCATCTTTCCTTTATAATCTTAAGGATGTATGAAATACCTGAAACCAAGTTAATGTACGATTCTTACAAAACTACATAAAGAAAAAGCACCCAATGGAGACTTGGACCCACGCCACAAAGGTGTAGTCCCTCTGGCCTGAAGACAGATAAGCATCTGAAGCCTTCAATGATCTCATAATTACAATGCTGGAGAGGAATTTTTATAGCCAACATTTTTCAAATGACTGTAAAACTTATCTTTAAGAGGAAGATCTAGGAGACTAATCAGCCCTTCCCCTAAATCGATTTCCCCAGAACATAAGCTCCTTTAAAAAAAATATTAAAAACAATCTAGATTTTTCAGAAAAGCATTAAAGCCACTGATTTATTTTGCTATCCAGTTTAGCAGAAAATCATCATTATCTCCAGAGTAAGACGTACATATTGCTTAGCATTAAATCAGATTTTTTTTTTTTCTGAAACGTAAGCCCAGGTTCCCAACCCTAATGGCTGTAAACAGCTCTGAATGAGCCAATGCAGTGCTGCCTTCCCAGGTTTGCCAAGACCTCTGCTCTATGCAATTCTCAAACAACTGCAGTATTGAGGAGACCAGGCTGTTCCACGCTGCTTTTCAGAACCCAGAGGACAGCAGCCAAGCAGAAAAACAGTATTACTCCCCTTTCTCCTTGGTACTAGGTTGACTTGTAGAAGCAGAATCTAGAATAATTCCCACAGGAGATGAACCTAAGAACACAGAGGTAAAGCAAAGAAATATTTTCTTTCACCAAAGTCTCTTTTACCAGCTGAGAGCAGGATGCTTCAAAAAACCCTACTTAGTGGCACATATGGAAGTTGTATGGCTTGAATGTGGTCCAAGTACGGTAGTCTGCTGAGAGTGCCTGAATCTCACTAGCAGCTGGGACAGGGTTTACCATCAGGGCTGTGTCCTCCTGTGCCATACTTCTGCACAGCAGCCTCTGGGTAATGAATGGCACTCATAAAAACATTTATCCCATAATTCAATACTACAGTGTGTGCTACGGGAAGTCCTTGATTCAATGGGCATCCTCACACTTCCTTTCTTCATTGTTTGGGCAAAAGGCTCGTTTTAGAAGGTCTAAATACTAGAAATATACATTTATATTGCTTTTAACCAGAAGTCTTATAATAGAGTGCATCAAATCCCATATCAATAAAAATCTACAAAAGTGTCATTAAGGAAGGATGACAGCTAGCTCTCCTTTACGATTTTATCAAGTCAACAATTTGTTTGGCTTCAAAATATAGCAAAAAAAAGGCTTAGGTCTATCAAAACTTTATTTGACTAGTGAAGTCCTTCAGAAAAATCCATACAGATTTCATATTTGCCAGCCTAATTAAAAGTAAAACTGTTATTTGCATCTCTATAAGGAGTACAGGACAGAAATGACAGACGATTCTTAAGTAATCATCCATCAAGTAAGTAAGAATTAATGATTTCTAGGTATAATTATTTCAGGAAACAATTTTTGTATTATAAAGAGATATTAAACATTTTTCTTTAACAAAGAATGTAATGGACTGTGCTTAGTTCCCGAAAGACCTTTCTTTCCATCAGCAATTTCTTCTGAATAGTTTTTGTTATCTCATTTCTATACAGGCAGAGAGAATCCAACATCTTATACACTGCATAGGATCTGTTAACATGAGGCAGGACTTAAGAAAGACATACTTAAATATTTAAAATGAAGATTATTTTATTTGACTTAAAGACCCTGAAGAAGTGCTTATTACTGCAGCACTGCTGCTAGGTGGAATTGTAAGAGGAAAGAACCAACTGTTTTATGTGCCACAGGAAGATCATCACAATTAGCTATAGGAGGAACGGTGAAGTCATCTAGGGAGTTCCTGAATGCTGCACTTTGGGAAGGAAAGTGACTCGTTCCTCTCCTCTGGACCATGTAGGAAAGGCCAGGTTCTAGACTAGGTAACTAGAAGGATATCTGGTTAGAGGCAATGGCCAGTCATCAATCCCTAATAGCCAACATTTTTAAAACTCTACTTCATCAGAATAAAGGAAATATAAATCCATTTGAACCAGTTCAGTCCTCTTTCATGCACCAAATATTAGGCATGGAAGATGCAAGACAGGCAAAGAAAATTTGCTAAACCCTCTGCAAGAATTTATGACAGAAGCCTTTACCCCAAGACCCCTCTTCTCTATTCTATACCTGTGGTTTGCTTGGAAATTACAAGTTTAGGAAAAGGTGGTTAAGTTAGTTTCATCTGTTTGTAGTAAGGATGGCTTCCTTTCCTGCCAAGGAGATTTGGGTTTCTCTGGGACATGAGATCAAAGAGCAGCCCTCCTATTACCTCTCCCCGCTCCACGCATCAGAACATGCGGGACCTTATCAACAGGCTGAAATAAACTGTTCATACAATTACATCATTAGTAAAAAGGCAGATGCACAAATCCTTGTTCTCTTAAAGAAAGGAATATCGGATTCCAAAATAAAAACACACGGGATCTAGGCTTAAAAGTCGATAAAAAGCAGCATGCAGGAAATATTTTGGAAAAAAAAAAAGATGAAGGAAAGCAAGATCTTCCCTGCAACAAAGGAAACGTCAGTGTAGCACGAAAGATTCGAACCCTGCCACAAACTATGCAGAGAGACTGATCTAAATTCCCTGTCCAAGGTGACTGAACCTCGGAGACATGGGCGGGGATGCCGCCCTGCCCCTCCGCCTTCACAGAGTGCAGAGAGGGTTTACGGGCTTCCGCAGGACCCTGGGCAGACAGACCGGGCTCCGCAGAGCGCGTCCCCCCCGCGCCCGGGGGCAGCACCCGCGGCTCTGCCCGGGGAG
>NW_009194278.1:0-20571 GCF_000690835.1 Fulmarus glacialis
TGGTGCAGGTGTCCCCCCTCCACCGCCTCCGCCTGGCGCAGGTGTCCCTCCACCACCCCCTCCTTTGCCTGGGTTGGGGATGCCACCTCCAGCCCCACCACCTTTGCCTGGAGAAGTGCCACCCCTTCCAGTCCCAGCCCAGGGCAGCAACTACTCAGCAGTCCCACAGGTCTGTGGGTTTCTTCCTCCTCCGTTACCATCTGGTTTATTTGCAATGGGGATGAATCAGGAGAAAGGGAGCAGGAAACATGTGATAGAGCCTTCTCGGCCAATGAAGCCTCTTTACTGGACAAGAATTCAGCTCCACAGTAAAAGGTAAGTCGTAGAATTGTGAAGAGAGTGGTGTTTTCACTTTATGGCTGTCCTGATAGTGTCATATGTTATGAGCAAAAGTCTTTATTTACTGCTAGGCAGGTCTTTGAGAGAACCTCCAGTGCAAACAGGATTTTATTTGTAGCTGGATATGTAAATGGGGTGCCTGTTTTATTTAAAGTGACTAACTCTGAGTAACGTTATTTGCACATGAAAGTTCTTTGAGGGTAGTGTTTTCAGCTGTCCTTTGGGGTTACATACCACGTATTGATCAGAGATCCGGGGGTGAATGTGTGCCGCTAAGTGTTCCGTGAGATGGTTTTTAAAATGTCGTATTTGTGCTTCCCCTCAACTTCCCAGACAGCGTTGGTCTCTCTCTGGAGCAGCTTGTGAGTTTTGGTAGTGTCTTCCCTCTAGATGAATATACGCTGAACGCATTTTATCCTCCTCTTTCCTTTCTCCATTGACCTAGAAATCCTTTTTTTTTTTTTCCACATTGTACACTCAGCAGGCAGATTAAAACTGCAGTTTATTTGCATGGCAGCATAAAGTTATTCTGGTAGCCCTCACTTTGATATGACTTTGTTATACTTGGTTTTGGTTGTTGATGCTTTTTCTTTGTTTGTAAAATATCATTCTTGGTCATGAAAAGAAGTTTCCTTATTAATCTTTTCTTTATGTCTCTGAGTACTGATTGTAAAACACTTCTGCTGTTATTTAATTACGGATTTCTTCTTTCTTTTCAAGTTCTTGCCACTGTCACACAGGTGGTCTGCAGATAACTCTCTATTTCTACTTCTCTTTGTGTCCATGTCTGTATGTTTTATAACCTATATACAGCTTATTTATATTCCTATGTATGTAAAGTGGGTGAATATAAATGAGCTTGACCATTATTGTGTGTGAACAAAGAAGCAAAGAAAGAAGTATGGGGGAGAATCAACAGTATATCTTATCAAAATGCTTCTAGTAGAAGTTAGGCAACAACTTTTAAATTGCTGCTATTTTATTTTCTTTATTCCTCCATTTATGACCTTATTTAGTTTGACATTGCCCTACATAGGTCTTTTGCTTAACTTTAGAGATTCTAGTGCTTCACTTGTGTGGGAAAAAATTGAAGAGCCTTCCATAGATTATCATGAGTTTGAAGAACTGTTTTCTAAAACAGCTGTTAAAGAGAGGAAGAAACCCATTTCGGACACCATTACAAAAACAAAGACTAAACAAGTGAGTACTCATTTAATTTCAGATCTTTTCTAGGCTGGTTTTTACATAAAGACAGATTTTTGCATGCAGCTGGGATGAATTTTGCCTGGTGTGAAATTGTTACCATGTATATAGATATACACTATGTAGAAATATAAGAAAAGGAGAGAATGTAGGATGGGTTTCAAAGCTATATGTGTTAAAGACTGAAGATTTCTGTTTTTATAAATTACTTTTCAAGTATGCGTTTTCTTATAAAAAAAATCTTTGCTTTATCCACTTAAAAATTAACAAAAATAAAACTAAAATAATTAGGTGCATATATGATGCTTTGAAATTGACTGCACATGTGCGATTAGTGGTATATAAGTTATCCTGATTAATTTTATAAATTAAATGATGAGTTGCATATGAATTACCATGACTGCAGAGAAAAATTATGTTTAAGAATCTAGGTCCTAATGTTATACCAATCATAACAGTTCTAAGTTTGTGTTGTGTTTATATATATGTAAGTGCATGAAGTTTATGCATACAATAAATGACAAGCACAATTGGGAAAATCCAACATTTATCAAACTGGTTTCTTGAAATGGTGTACAATAAAATAAAAATAGGAAGCATATTTTAAATGTAGAAGTTTAAACCATGGGGTAAGACAATTGAACCTGAATATTTACATGACTAGAGAGCTGTAATCTTGGTATCGGTGTGAAAATCGAATTGTGGTGGTATGATAATTAATTTGCAATTAAACTTTCAGGCTATAGAGGAGAATGTTGTTATGTAGAATCCTAAACAGTAGTTAAAGTTCTCATTTTATCTCGTCTTCACATTCCTGTACTCAATTCAAGACTAGGCTGTTCTTTCCATCATCTTTTAACATACAGGTTAATGCTATACAAGATTTTTTTCCACATTGGATGTACACTGAGACTCTTCAAAATCTCCATGCAGTAGATCTTATGCTTGAATATGACCTTTCCACCTAGTTCTGGAGATCTTTCCCGCTCAGACACACTTTGGTCAGCAATATAAACAGGCAGGCGCTCTTCACTGTGCTGGCAACCTGCTGCAGGCAACAGAACTGGTAATGAAGTTAGGATGATTATCCCAAGGTGTTGGATAAAACCTTTATCTGGATGGATGAGAAGGATAGTTCAGCCACACTCAAGTGGCTGTTCATCACGTACCTGTGTGCTGCACTAGGCTGTACTAACTGGAATGTGAGGAAAGTTAACAGTGCTGCTGCTACCTTGCCGTCCTGCAAGAAGTCTCCAAAGTGCAAGACCTTTGCTGCTCTTCCCTCTTAGAAAATGCCCCTTTAAATGGTTATTCTTAACTAAATTAGTATGATAGCTCTTTTAAGTAAAAAAAAAAAAGGGTGCAAAGGTATACCTTGATGCTTTATCTATGAACTGTTGGTCCATTCATATTTCATGAGGTTTGGTGATGCAAATCTCTAAACAGAGTAGGAATGATGACTGTTTAATTCTGTAACGTAAACAGTGGTTAAAGACAGACAGCAATTATGAATAAACGTTAGACGTGGATTTTAATACTAAGAGTATTTGTTTTCCTTGCAATGCCAAAAATTTAGATACTTTGTCAATAAATAAATAAAATGTAGATAAAACTAAATGAAAATGACTGATTGTTCTTACCTTCTTTGAAAAGAACAAGTTGTTTCTGACAGAAATTTCAGAAGTTTAAGGCAATCTAAGTAGGTGCCTTCACCTAGAACAAACATTCTTGTGGGCCACCTAAATTGACAGAAGAGAATCCCTTGTGTGTTTCTCTTCCTCTGGTGATCAAACAAATGTACTGCTCTCCAAAAGAGAGAGAAATTGCCTAGTGAAGAAGTCTGATTTGTTGATCTGTTGTATCTGGGGGGAAAAGATCAACCAAATAGATAATCACAGGCTTTCATTAGAACTACAATTAAAGCTATCATTTATTGCAGATGTCAAAGTTAAATGTTCATGTGTGCTAATCCAGTTTGGGCTTTTCATAGTATTGACATGAGACAACTGAAGTAGAACAGCTTCACAAATATATTCTACGTATGCCCTCTCAGCAGTTTGGAATCCAGGCCTTCATTTTTGAAATTCTCTTCATTTATACCGCAGTAAACACTTGGATAATGAGGTCCATCCATGTTTAGCAGAAGAAACAGTTATTTGGGGAAAGCATGGCTGTAATTCCACAAGTATGTTTTTATAGGAAGCACCAAGTGCTGTTTAAGTGGTTACTGACTTACATGGCTTCTATGATAGTTACGGGTGTTGTAAAGATCTTACAAATGGTGTTTCTGTAGTGACTTTTACAGGGACGTGTTATGCAAAGCAGATGTGTTCTGTCACCTGTTGAGCTACGGAGGAGCGTTGTACAGAACAGAACCAGGACCCGCAAAGCTCACTCTGCTGCTTTCCAGAAACGCTCTAGTCTGGCAATTGGTTTTCCTCCTTGCATTGGCGTGCGGGTGTGCTGAGCGGATGTATTGCTTAGATGGATTGGATGTAAAATACTAGCTACAGTGGAAATAGTAGTCAGGAAAAAATGCCCAGATAACTTTCAAATACATAAAATATTTGGTACTCTACATAAACATCTGATTTTAATAAAACAATATTTTAATTATAAGGTGAAATAAAAATGTATTTACAGAGGAGGCCACATGGCGGGGGGGGTTCTAGCTAATCTGAAGAAAGATTTGATAGTTTTGGGATGTTTTAGTGGGTGAAAGATTAATTATTTTGGAGTACACTGCTGTTCTGCACACAGAACTACTTATGCTATATGCCATAGAGTATATGCATATGTTTGCTTGTTTATGTATACAGATATGCATGATATAATTATTTCTAAATGGTCACCCCTTTTTAAGTGGCAAAATTATCTATATTGTTGTGGGTTGTTTGGGGTTTTTTTGAGTTAACGATTGAGTTAATTTCATCCTATCCAAGTATTGGTTCTAATAGTTTTTTCCTTGGCATGACCATCTGCAAATAACTTAATACAATATAAATCAATAATGTTTTAAAAAAGTCAATATTACGTCTAGCACTGAATGAAAGGCACATTAAAACTTTAAAGAAAGAGAAAAAAATGAAGGGTTAATATTTATTTGTGAATGCAGCTGATTTTATTCTTACTGTCTCTCATTTGGTACTACGGCAAAAGCTGTGATTTATTTTGCTCTGTTAATACATATATGTCAAATTCTCAGCTGCTGTAAATGTGTGCAGGCTCATTCAATGAGAATGCCTACTAAATCTTCAAAGAAAGTCCTTTATGGGCTATATTATAGGTGGGGCTGCCATCGCTACCTATTAAAGAGGTCTGGCTTTCATTATAAGTCCCTGTTGTTATAACTTTGCCAAAATTTAGCTCTTTAGGCTCCAAGTTTTGTTGGGTTGGGTTTTTCTTTCCCCCAACATTGGGTGTCTCCTTCATTTTGCCAATGTTAAGAAAGAAAACAAAGTCTGATTTTGCTCACATCCACATAGTTTCATAGACTTGAAATATGGAAAAATTTTATCAGATACATGTCGTCTTAGCTGTGTAAAGGGTTTCTTAAATTTTGCCACTCTACAGGCTATATTTCGGTTCCTGTTGCTCAGGAGAGACTTCAGGTATAATTCTGAAGATTTTTTGCCTAACCTTGTACTGGCAGGTTGGAAAAGAGGGGCCAAGAGGAGAGAGGCAAAGGAAGATTAAGATGAATAACTGGGGAGGGAGTGAAGAACTGAGGAGATCTGACAGGTGGAAATATAGAGCATAATAGGTCTGATTCTGTGTCACCTCTTATTCTGTCTAAAGTAACTTCTTTCAGAAACTTGTTGTGAGCCTGGGGTATTCTTGACCTTGGATGTTCCTTTCAGCAAATAGTGGATCTCATCAAACCTATGGTGTTTGACCCAAGCAAAGGGTGAAAACTCTCTCTTGGAGTGTCTTGTTCAGCCGTGCTGTGTAGTTACAATACTAGTTTTGGTTACATGTCTGGACAATATTTTTCACAGGACCCTTTCCATAGCTAGCATGGACTGTGTGGAATGAGCATAGTTCATAAAGATTACTTAGGAAATGAAGCTGTTACCTGAGTAAAAAATGCTTTTGTCAGTTATTGCGGCACTTAAAACCCACGTAATTAGTGAGGCAGGAAGAAAAAGGATAGTCTCATGATTAAGGCCACATACTCAAGAATGACGGTAAATGCAATATTAAAAATGTACTTACATAACAAACATTGACCAGTGTACACTGAATGGGCTTAGTGGAAAAACGGTACATAATCAGAAAATCTTGGTATCGCTGTCAGCATAATAAGTGTACAGAAGGGGCTGAGCTGACTTGCATAGACTGCTTTCCTAACTTTTGAACAGTCATCTTAGAAGCCTTACTGATAATCCTTTAACTGTATTTTTGGAAAATAATATACATGTAACTGCAATGAACTTTTCAAGAGCAGACCATGTGTTTATAATCTACCATGTAAATGAAATAAAAATGTTAAAGATATTCTCATATGGAAAGTCCACTATTAATCTATTGACATTAAGATTTTAATCTCCCCTTTCCACCCCAGAAAATAAATAATAGGTTACTAAAGTTTCATTCTGTTTCAAAAGCCTTAGATGCAAACAAGATGTATCAATAAAACTGTTTAGTTAATGATTTCAGCATTTTTGAATTTTTAAGTTGAACATAAAGAAGCTGTGGTAATAGAATGCCCCTAGAAATAAAATGCCACATAAAATACGTATAAATTGGTAAATAAGGTGAATGCCATATTGAGTTAACAGATAAAAGTTTATTCATGTTTATCCATTAACACAGAATGACATAAAGGGAAAAATAATTTTCTGAAAAGGAGGGTTTATTCTCTCTGCAAACAATGGAGGGACTGTCTTAAGGAGCTTTCTCTATCCATACTTAACTAATCTATTACCTGTGTCAATGGTACAACAATTTGCTGCAATTTTATGTAGTCTCCAGAGATGCAGTTGGGGTTCTGCTGCCCTCACAGGCAGGAATTTTAGAGGACTTGACTGATGCATCGTTTTTATTTATACAAACAAATAATTAATAATGTTGTGAAGTTATTTATGAAATTAAATAATAAATTAAACAATACCTCACTTATTTGGAATGATTTCTTTTATGAGGTGTTGTATCAATGTGATCTATGTTTTTACCTCTCATTCTCTTCTTTATATGGTTTATTGCATGTTTTGTTATTATATTATTTGTTTTGTAACTGTATCTACAAAGGTCTCTTTGTTGCAAACAGAGTTTTACCTGACTGCATCTATATATCAAGTATCTCTACCTGTTGAGGCTTCCCAGGTTGATGTCCTCTATTAACCACATGCATTTCTCATTCTTGTTTCCTTCTTGCTTTCTTTTCTTTGGATCATATATTTGCAAGTTGAAAAGCAAACTTATGGACTTGGCATCTGACAATCTTACAAACTCATAAGAGCTCTGTGGGTTTCTCTATTTTATTTGCGTATCCTCACTAGCACTGAAAGGTTCTGCTGATGTTTTGGAGCTGCTGCTGCTGCTTACGGATTCTGTACGGGCGAGAAAAGTTATGTTCATTTCTTAACCAGAGGAGCCGTGTAGACTGTCTGACGATGGCCTCGTATTTCTCTATGCTCTGGAAGACCTCTGCAGGAGAAGGTCTTGCTGCAAGTTTGTTCAAATAAAGAGAAAAATAGGCTTTGGGTTGGAGTGAGTGAGTTGTAGCTGTTCTGTGAGCCTGAACGCTGCATATCTAAAAAGCACAACCCAAATCTTGAATCCCAGCAGAAGGATAGCTGCCACCCTGGGCTGCGTACAATTCTTGCTGTACCTGACACTGTCGAATAGAGGCGTCTTAGTTACAGCCATCTTTCTCAGGCAGTTGGTGGTCTCGCATTTCCATAGCCAGTAGTTCTGTACCTTTCAAATACTTTCTTCTCTCTCTCTCCATGGTGCTTCTGACTCTGTCAGTGCAAGGGCTCAGTGCAGTGGACATTGTAGCATTGGATAACATCAAGGGAAGAAGAAAGGAAGAAAATATGGAGATAGTAATATGCGTTTCTTCTCCCATCTCTCTGTCCACATTGATTTTGCTAAGCAGGCAAGAAGCAACAATTTTTAGTACAGTAGTTTTAAAATCTGATCAAGAAAACTCAAATTGCTTCAGAATTAGATGCGCATATGGATGAATGTGTTTCACCTAGAAATTAGAGTTTACTTCAGTCTTGATGATTTAGTAAAAAAATCACTTTCTAACTTGAGTGTGTATGTACTTGTCTGTATTACTATCGGATCCTCACTGACTTACAAGTTAAACAGATTTTTAGTGTCAGCGTGAAAGTGAAGGTTTTAAGACTAAGTTATTTTTTTATTTATAGAGAAGTATTGATTTTGCAGATTTTTCCTTATGGGTATATTTTGTTACTTAGTGTTGACTTCAGTGCAAATAGCAAGAACAAAAAAGTTGTTATATTCATTTGGAGTAGGTACAGTGAATAACGTCATACTTTTGACTGTAACCATATGCCCCCCTTTAAAAGTAGGAACACTAAAGCTTTTACAGCATGGGTTTTTTGTTTGTTGTTGATATCTCCTATTCTCACCTTTCTTCGGGAGTTTTTTGGTTTGGGGGTTTGTTTGGGTTTTTTTGCATTCTTTACCCTTTCCTAAGCCCCGCTCCCCACCTCCTTCTTCCATGTCTGTCTCCCTGATTTGATGTGCTAACTTTTTATAAAATAACTAAGACTGTTAATTTCAAATGTATTAGGACATGTAATATGTTTTCCAAGAGCTTGCAAAAAATGCCTAATTTGAGTACACAGTGACAAGAATGTTCATGGCAGTTGGGCTGATCACCTGCAAAAACCACATGCTGAGTGCATTGCAGACCATGCATGAAAATTCTGGCTTTTATACAGTTTCTAAGGAAATTTTAGGGTTTGGGGCTTTATTTTTTTTAAAGAGTTTATATTGTAGCATCTGAACATGCATATGCGTTACTAACCCACAGAGACATTTTGACAGTAACAAACACAAGATCTAAAAATATAGAAACTAAACTTTAGGTACCCTGGTCCTTTAGCTGATGAAAGAAGGAATAGCTATAATTGTGGTACATAATAATGAGCTAAACTCTCAAAGAGGAGCTTTAGGTATGGAAAAATAAAATCCTTGTGACCTATTTTTAAACTAAAGAATTTAAACTTTGCTATTTATCTCTGTCTCTACTCCAGTTCTTAAAGTTAGAATGTTGTTGTTATTTTTTATTAAGGGACATATTACTAATGTTCAGCCTCCTGTTGAGGAACACAACGCTTATCTAACTTACTACTGTATATCTCAATCTAAGCAATCTAAGCATTTTTTCATCTAATGTCATAAGTGAGGAATATTAACTTGGGTAGCAATCTTTTAGTAAAAGATTATTTCTACAGTAAAAGTTTTATGATATTCATTTCAAACAATAGTATTTTAGTGATAGAACAGCATAAAAGGGCATGAACTGTTTCTCATCTGTATCGTTAAAGCTTTATTTATGAAAGCACAGTAGGGTAATAGATAAAATGAATGAAAAGTAAATATTATGTTTAATCTTTATCCTCAAACATAAAGTTACAGCATCCACAAACGGGCAGACACGGTTGCTTGGCTGCACTAACTTGCATAACATGTCAACAACTTGCATCTAGAAGTATAAGACAAAGAGAATTTTGAAACCTTAGGTATCTCTTTATAGATTATGAGAATCTTCAGTGGGGAAAGTACCCAGTTAGTTTGCAGAGGAGATTCCAGGTTTGATTAGGGTAGGAGACAGAGGGGTGCTCAAAATTACACTTTATGATTGATGTTCTGTGGTAAAAGTTGAGTTCAGTTAAATCATTATGTGCCATCAGCACGGATATGCTGTTAGACAGCAGGACTGCGGGTTGGCTTGGGGGGTTTGGTTTTCTTTTTGTGTAAATATTAAGTAGAAATGTTTGATCTCCAAAATGACCTCACTACTTGAAGTAGTCCCTGTTTCCACTCTCACAATTGCCATTACTAGCCAGAAGTCACTTCTGGATTTACCTTTTTAAAAAAACCCAAACCCCCACACAAAAAAAACCCCACTCATAAAAGCATAATGTTATTCCGTTATATCTGTAAGAAGACAAGGATATACATGTGAAAGATATGATGGGTCCATTTCTGTGATTGCCAGTTTTACATTTGGAATATACTTGAATCCACAGAAAAGATCTGTTGTCACAATGCCTAGTGAGAAGGTGACTGCATTACTGCCCTGAATCCTGTCTCTTAACATCTTGTTTGGAACTTTGGGGTTTCTGCATCCTCTCTGCAACAGTTAAAAGCTATAAGACCTTGTATAGTGGAGTTTCCTGCATGCGACTTTTTGTAATGTACAGTAGTTTTTCTTAACCAGTGAGAGCCTTGGGATAATTTTGCTTAATGCTGGTGGTCAAAATCAGAACCAGAGAGCAAGAATTGTTGCAAAATTCCATGCATTAACTAAATATTATTCTGGGGAAAGGGAATCTTCATATTTTTGCTTCAGGGTTCTCATCAAACATGTGTCTTGCATTACCTTTCACTAAATATCTCTTTGACTGTTTTTGCTTGTGTTAAACAATCAGGAACAAATTTGGCATGTAGTTTGTTTACTGCTTAACAATAAGGACCACTCAACAATTAGAAAGTTTGTCCTAGACTTCAGGCTGCAGATAATATCTCTAGCTTCCTTTTTATTTATTGTTTTTTAAATTTGTTTAAAGCAGAGTTCCAGAATCCAAACTAAAAAGGAGCTGTGTATTGTGTCTGAGGCTTTAGATCTTGTGGAGATTGGATTTATCAAACTTTTGTTGTTCTGCCCTTAAATGGCGTCACTCGTCTGTAGCCTGTAGGCCCAGACTATGCAGCTGATTTATTTTATTGTTTTATTTTTAAATGTGGGAATTGCTTTAGGCATTTATGCTAATATTCATATTTTCTGAATTAGTATTGTATTGTTACAGCCATTCTATTGGAGGAAACTATAGTATTCATGCAATTGACTGAAATGGGAATGAAATGCATAGTAGAGATTAGTATAAAAGTTGACAGAAAACCTACATTTTAAATAAAACCAGACCAAACTGGTAGCTGCTACATAAAAACACTTTATCTGTTGCTATTCTGCACCCATTCACCTGACAGTCATGCTCTTCGGCACTCCTTCGATGTCGTTGTTCAGAATTTTGGCAGCAAAGACAATGTATTCTTCACGGGCACAGTGCTTTTTTTTTCTTTTCCCCTCGGATCACTGGCAAAATGTGGCACTCAGTAAATAATTATTCTCCTGTCCATCAGCTCACTTTCAGAAAAGGCAGCTTCTTTTTCCTGCTAACTTTTAGGCCAGATTCCTTTCAGATTACAGGACTTGAAGGGATTTACTAGGCTACTCAGTCTGGTCCTATAGCATTGACAGGAATCATGCCCCCTGAGAAATCATGGTTTAGTCTGCATCATAACAACATAGTTAATTTATTTGGTTCTTTTTTTCTCTAGTGTTGGTCCCCTTGCAGTATTTATAGACCTGATCTCAGCAGCTCTCTGAGCTTTAGATTGCTGGTGGGTGGTAGAAACACTGCTTTCACAATTTGAAACGAATATAGTAGTATATGGGTGCTGACACCATTAGAAGTGGGAGAGTCCCAAGAACACACTCCAGCTCATCCTTGCTCTTTGGGCCTGCAAGAGAGAACAGTGTAGTTCTGCTTCCTTTGGAAAGGTCAAGTTGTGGACCTTTCCTTTGTCCTAGGTACATTCAGTACCTTCCTGAATACAGTTGTAACATTGTTTTTGGGAAGAACCACTTAACAAAGCTATTTTACTCTCTGTTTTTTTGTTTTGTTTTGTTTTACTCCTGGCCAGCATAGTAGCCTGCATCAGTTCCATTTCTACTTCATTTTTGCAGAATATGAATGACAAGAAATGTACACACTTACTCCAGATGGGCGCTTGCCCCTTTGTGTGACTATTGTTAATTCCTTATAGGATATTTGGAATGGGTTTGCCTTCATTTTTAGTTCACTTTTTTTGTCAGCTTTGGGATAGTTTTCTTATTCAAACCAAAGGTAACAAAGGACTCCCTTTATATGTTGATGACAGCAGCAAGCTTAAGTTATTCTATTATTGTGAGATGTTTCAGATTTGAGCAAAAGCAATAACGGTGGGAACTGGAACCAAGAGTTTCCCCAATATCTTCCATACCGAATTCAGTCTTGTCAGTGTTGTTGGAGCGGACAGCTTTAAGGAGAAGTTTTTGAACTTTTGTTATGTAACATACTACATTGTTTCTTTGTGTTTCTCTGCCTTTTCCGGAAATATGGTTTGGTAGCAACACCAGTTAAAGAATTTCTGTTCTTTTTGAAATATTTTACCCACTTTTTTTTCTGATAGAATGCAAAATACTTGTTGGTTGTTATTAGAGATGTACATTGCAACGTAGTTGTTAGAAAGACTTGATCCATGCCTTGCTACCCACGGTATTTTGTAAACCTTTTGTAGTTGCAAAGAAGTAAATAGATAATAGCTTCTTTTTTAAAACAAGAAAATCTCCTATTATTTGTCCCAGCTTTATCTCAGAGATTTATGTTCCATTTAAAAAACATTTAGTGTGATTATAGCCTATTAGAAGAATAGTGCAGGCTATCCTAATTTTATTTTTCTGAATTACATTAGTTTTCCCTTTGAATTCAGAAAATCTGACTATCATATCCTATTTCAGTCCATTTGACTTCAGTTTTAAATTCCTAATAATATATTACATGGATTAGACAATTGTATAGGAATTTCTTGCTAATTTCTGACAGATGACATCAATAGCTATGGCTTGAATTTAGGTCTTTAACCTTGTGAATGATAGTTATGACACACTTCATTTCTAATGTTAAAATTTTCAGTTCATGAGCAGAATGCTGTATTTTCACTTCACAGTTAGGAATCTATGAGGAAAGGAGGATGAAGTACCTTCATAATTGATGGTTATGAAGGTTTAAGGGAAGGAAAAAAAAAAAAAAAAAAATTGTCCAGCCAACCACTTCCTCAGAAAACCTATACTGCAAGCACTGTGAGTTTCTCAAGTTTCCTTTCATAAGCAGTCCCAGTGGCAGAGTTCTGGGTCAGGCTTTTACTTCTCTTCACCTACTGCGCAAACATCAGCGTACAAACCTGTGTCTGAAAACTTAAGTGAATCAAAGCTGGCCACAGGGCAAACATCTTGTGGGTACTTTTAGGTTTTTTTAAGATGTGAATTGGAACATGCCATTCTTTACTCTGGCTAAATTACATCTGCTTTTTCTAATCTCATTTCTACTAATTAACTTCTAAATAATTTTGCCATTGGGGCTGTCGATGATAAAGCACCTTGGTGCTAAGATAGAAACTGTGTAACTTGAAAAAATATGTATGTGTTTCCTAACTGCAATGTAAAAAGAACTTGAACTTACAATTCTAATTATCTGGCTTTTCTTCTTTCGTCCAAGTGATTCACAAAGGTTTTCTTCAGTGTGGTTAGTACAGTGTAAAACAGCAACCTGAGTAGATTAAATATTAACCTCTTCCATCTACATAATGGTTGTAGCCCTCCATTGAAAAGTACTTCATCTAGAATCATGTCATTTTACAGATAAGGGTTCTTTCCTGGCATTACTTGCTTCTCATACCAATGATATAAAATTTACAATAAGTTGAATTCAAAGAGCTTAGAGCCCTGTGGAAGACAGTCTGTGAATTACTTGTTGCTTTTATGCTTGCAAAGCAAATATGTACGAAAGTGTATTTTAGGGGCTAATTTTAACCCCCTAAAGCAAGATGCTTTGATGGTTTGATTTTTATTTTTTTGTTTATTTAAAAAAAAAAAAAAAAAGCTTTGAGACCTTTTATATTCCCTAAAATTGATCAAAGAAAATCCCAATATGTACGTGGTTATTTTGCTTTTTAAATAAAATTCATATTGGCGCCTACTACGTCAAACATTCAAATAAAATACAAATTCTCACAGTTTTAGTTTACATCAAAGATGGAAATCATTGTGTGGTTTTGGAAACCAAAGCAATTCCAAGATAGACACAGTTGGAATTTTTTTTTTATATGACAGCCTGTTTCATACACTTAGTAACATCAGTGTGAAGTTGAAAGTCTGCATCCTAATGAAGGAGGAAGTCTAGGCGAACTTTTACAGTGACTCTTTTAGGATTAAGATTCAGCTAGGTGACATAATTACTTAGACTTATAATGGATTTATGCAGCAGAAGCAAACTTTAAAATAATAAAATTACTTATTTTTAGATGTGTATATAGACTACAAGGTACTATTTCTTGAATTTGTTGTTAGTAGTACGAAATATCTTGTACATTGTCCTGCAGATTAATACTAATAGTTGGGTTTCTTTTGGCAGGTTGTCAAGTTGTTAAGTAACAAAAGATCTCAAGCTGTTGGAATATTAATGTCTAGCCTTCATTTAGACATGAGGGACATTCAGCATGGTAAGTGAAATAAGTATTGTTGATTCTAGCACAGATCACATCATTAATAATCTGGAAATGCTAATTATTTCTATCTTTTGATAGGTAAAATAAATTAATAAGCGTCTTTTTTTACACTCTATTTTTCTGAAAACAGCTTGTTCAGGCATTTATTTCCCCCCTTCTAGTAACGTATTGCCTTGTCCTGTATAGAAAATACAATGGTGTATTTGCAGAATTGCCATCTATAGTTTTTGGCATCAGTTATCTAAGTGGTATAAAATATAGACAGTTTGATTTTGGTCTTTCAGAGGAAGAAAGTGTGATGTGTTGTTTATTTTAATTCAGGTAGCCTCAGGACATATCCAGAAAAGTGAATTATAACATTTAATTGATTTGCTTTATAAAATAGTTCCTATATTTGGGTTAGCACAAACTGTGGAGTTCTTTCATCTTCAACAGCATTTTTTATAAAAGGAGATCTTGTGGGGGGTGTAATACTTTTCACATTTATGCTAAGAGACAGTAGTGCAAAAAGGTGAAAAGTGGAATTGCATTTATATTCAGAGCATCCCTTATGTTTCCCAAAGGCTTTGGATAGATTTGAAGCAGATTGAATTATCCTGTGAAATGCCAGCCTATCTATTAAATAAATGTGGTTTCAAGTATAACACAGACTTCATAAATCACAAAAACATCTTGTGAACTTTCTAGGCTACATATTTACAGCCATGCATTCAGTTTACTATGATTTGCTTATTTTGTGAAATTATTCATAAATAGAACAAATTTCAGAGCACTCTGTCAGCTAGTGAGTAACTCTTAATCACAGTTCTAAGTTTTTATTAAACTGTTTTGATGATTACTAGACTTCCTCAAGCTGAAGCACTTAAGATGGTAGTCATAGAGCAAGGCGCCAGTACTGGCGCCAAGAAGTACTTGGTATTTCCAAAGCTGGCAGATGTAGTTCAGTTAAGTCATAGAGCAAAATCTGAAAACAATGATATGGTCCTTTCCTTCAGTCAAATATTCAACTTGGTTTCAGTTAATAATGAGAACCTTATGAACAAAGGAGTCCGCCTAACATCTGTGTCTGTGGTAAAGCCAACACAAGTTCATTGAAAATTTGCTTGCTTAACATGCAACACTAACAATAACATGGCATGAATGTCAGTAGTTGAAGGGGTCAAACAATATTATGCTTAACCTTTATCCTATTACAATATTAAGCACACATGATCATCTAAGAGCTGTGTGCAGATTTTGTATATTCCTCTTACAATAGCTGTTTTCTAAAACCAAAAGTCTTTGCAAAGGGGAATTTAGTAGTGCTCTTGTTCCCTTGATGTGCAGAAGTGATTGAACAAACATGAGAGAACTTTTGTCTGATGGGGGAATTTGTGGAAATGGTTGGAAGATCCTGGTGTTAAAAATGTTTTTTTTTTTTTAAGAACATAAAATAGGCATGGAGGAAAAATGGTGAGGAGCAGGAAAAAAAATTGCATGGTGGGGGCAAGGAAAACAGAGCAGAGATCTCACCAAGAAATATTTCTGGCATCGTTCACTCCATGCAGAGTTCTCTGAGTGATCTAACCATAGAGCCCGTGGAGAAAAGATCACAAGCCCAAGTATTTAGCTTCACCTTTATGTGTGCACTATTTTTACTTGCTTGTTAAAAAGTAAGGTTTTACGTATTTTTGACTTTTATAGCTTACTGGTTTATCTGCTGCAATTTGAATATACTAACGAGAAGGTACTATCAAACATTAAAATAAGGTTAAAGAGTGCCTGCATCAGCAAAATAGGCACATTTACCCATATCACACTCAGTACAACACAAGCAATGTTTTTTCATAAATTTGAAAGGCAGTCAAATGAAACTTTCTCCCATCCCCCCACCCCACCCCCCATTCTGACAATTTGTGGTACTAGGCAACTTACTTTATAGGTTTTCTTGTAAATATTCCCTACGTTACATATAAAGTATATCTGTGGGATGCAGTGTTCATGCAAGTTGCAGAAGAATTGTAACTTTTTTTTTTGTTATTTCTTTTTTTTTTTAACTGGCCATAGAACAGCACCCAGAAAGAGAGAGAAACTTTCAATGCAGTGTGGTATTCAGTCCATTTCTTGGTTTGCATGCTATTGTGTGTTTTATTTTTCTAATGTTTAGACAAATTTCAAAGTGTTACAGGAACAGAAGGGAAAACAATTGTGCTGGGTATTAATTCACCTAATAAATTTAGGATTTCAAGTTTTAATTCATATTGTGTTTAACTGAAGAGCTTAAAATAACTTGAAACCTGGGCAAATGTTGTATTTAATGTCTTGTAAAAATTTTGCTGTTTGGTTGGGGTTTTTTGGTGTATTCTTGTCTGCTTTTTTAGATACAAAACAATGGTGAAATGGTGTCTGCAAGAAACAATCCTTGATGAAAGATTGTTTTGGAAACTTGAAAATTTGAATTTTTTATGATATTTTGTTAACTAGTCTTGAACACTTAGCTACTTTTTCATGCATGTGTGATCAGATGGCTTTTAATGGCAGATCTCAGAATATTGTAATATATGCTAAATAGTGTTCTTTGATGATATCCTTGTTAAGTGTCTGCTTGTACAATTGCGTTTGTCTGCCTCTGACTTTGAAATAAGTTTAGAAAGACAAACTCCCAAACCCCGGCTGCTTTTAGAATATTTTTACAGCATGGAAGGAGTAGTTGTAACAATCAGAACACATTTGTACTGAACTCTAGTACGTCTTTCTAGTAGTGCTTTAAAGTAGGGTAGGTTGACTTCTGTTGTTGTTATGGTTTTTTTTTTAGTAGATTCTAATTGCTAACAGAACTCCCAGCTATTTTACACAGTCTAGGCTAGAACTGTACGAAATGTTGGTCTCTTTAGTCGCAGTGGCATTTCTCTGTTATTAGTACAAAAATGAGTCCACGTCTCATGGTTTCTCTGGTTTCACACAAGGTTTTACTGATGCCTATTTTTTACAAGCATCTATCAACTATGCAAAACACTTTATCTGGGCATTTTCCTTGCTTTGTTATTTTCGCTATACCGCAAATATCCTTTATCCAGTATTATGTTCCCACTGGAAATATAGCTGTATTTGGCTGCATAATACAGCCAAAGCTTGAGAAATGCCAGACAAGTGCTTCTTACATATTTTTCCTTTATAGCTCAGATTTTCTTCCTAGAGAAAAGACTTTGGTTTTAACGTTAGTCTTTTGGTTTTTTCTCAACATTTCAGAGATGCAACATGTGCTTAAATTAGAGATCTAACAAGATTCCCGTTAATTGCATATAGTAATCTATGATTAACACACCATACATTAATAATAATTGCATATTAAGCCTGTGTCTGCGTTTTGGGACCATGTCTCTTAATAAGATATCTCTTTTTAATGAAGTTGTGTGTCATCACGTGACATGTAACAACTGTTTGAAATTGTAACTATGTTGCAGAGAATATGGTTGTCAGTGCCTCTCCCAATCCCCTTGCTTATAAAGATACAATGTATCTTCTTCCGTGTTTAAGCTTTAATGGCTGCTAACAAGTGCAGTAAAAATAGCAAAAAATTGTTCTCTGTGTTTGGAAAAATAGAAGGAAAAAGTTAAACTGAAGATGTCAGCCAGAAGAAAAGCAAATTTTATATTTCATGCAGATAAATATTACATTTACTATACAGACAGATTTATATCTAGTATTTATTTCCAAAATTGAAATTAATTTTGTTCACCAAAATCAATCTGAGCGTGCCTTGTAAATGTTGAAAATAGAAGTCTGGCAAAAACAGCATATGCAATTCTCTGTCTTTTGAAGTTGTCTGTAATTTTTCCAATTCAGTAAGTTTCTCTTAGCAGGGTTTATCACTTCAAGCACTGTGTTACCTCTGGCATGGCTGCGATATTCTAACTATATTTCTGTAAGGTTTTGCATAACACCTTGTGGTTGCCCTGGCTCTGTTGGAAGTAGTTTGGAGATTTCTGCCTCTGAAATTTGGACAACCTTTCTCATATCCTCATTTAATAAGTCATTTCCTCTCCCCCTCTCTGAGACACTGGTAATCTACCTGTGTTGATGGCGCTACCTGTCCCACTCTGACAATTGAAAAAAAAAAAAACCAACCAAACACATGGAAGACCAAGGCTCTTTTTATTACAGCCCTCAAGTTGTTGGTCAGCGATACTAGGAAAGGAGGTTATATAAAAGAACGTAATACGAAAAATAGTTATGGAAAGGGCAGGCAGATTCACCTAACAGCTGGTAAAGCCCAACCTTTTAATCTGGATTTGAGATTATTTTACTGAAAGTTGTATTTGCGACAGAGCTTGCTCTGCTAACAGAAGTACAACCTTGAACAACAGACATATCTTCTGCCCTGAATTCAAGACAGATGTGCAGGAAGTGAACGTACTTCAAATGTTAGTGGGCAAAATAAATGTTTATCCTTTAGTATTTGGCTATTAGTGACAAAGGAACATGAGAAAATATTGGTTTTGTTTTCTTAATTGACTGCTCACACTGATACTTAGAAACGATGAGAGACTTTGTCAACGGTTAACTGAATGATTTCACTGGAGGAGAAGGATAAAATGTCTCTTATGCTGCATTATTTAAATGTTCTGTGCTGGAATTCTTCACGCATTGAAGTGTCACATAGTCTCAGTGGTTATAGGTCCGAGAGATGCTCTAAATGGAAAGCAATCAGGAAAGAATGACTCAACATCTGGAAAATAAGATTCTTGGTTAGTTTATCTTATGGAAGGTCCAGAGGTGATCTGAGCATTATTTATCCTAATGACAATGTGTGTGTATAAGCATAATCATTTGAAACTCATAATACTGAAATATTGGTCAAGAATGTTCCCAAAAGACATTTTACAGTTTAAACAAGTTATAAGGACAAAACAATACATGATTGGATCAAGTTCTTTGGATATTGTTATACTGGAAGGTAAACCAGCTGCCCGAAATTGTTATTTCCATCCATTTAAGTTACGAAAAAAATCCTGGATGTAAGAACATTTTTTTCTGTCAGGTGACAACTCTGTATTTCTTTATTAAAGGAGTGATCCATAAAGTGATTGCAGTCAGTGCAGACTAATTACAAAGTTTGAAACTTTACCTGTTAGTTCTGGCTTATTAATTGAGAATTGAAATTATTTAAACATTTTTTTCTTAATCAAATATTGTGCATTCAGACACCTAAAAACTTAAAAGATTATGGCTTAAGCTTCCACTCTGATAGCCTTTTCAACATGTGTTTAGGTTCTTCTGAGACACCACCAAGGAAAGATTGGTTGCTTCAACATTTTTCTGTCCTGTGAACTAGCACTTCCTCAACTTCACACCATAATCCTCAGTCTTATTCCTCTATTCCTTCTCAGCTTTATGCTACCATATTCATTACATTATGCCTGCTGTTAGATTGCAAGCTTACACATTTTATTTGCTTATAATTACTTTACAAGCTCCTATTGTGAAATTATTGGTAAGGAAAACAATGGAATACACAAAATGACTTTTATAGAAGACAGACTAGAGTTAAATTACAGTGGCACGCACATGTATTGCTGCAAATGTTTCTATTGCTTTGATGTTGTTAGTATGCCCACAGTGTTGTGTACTGAGCAGCCAAAAGCGACTCTGGAGCCCTTGTCTGGCCACTCCTGCCAGAGGCAGCTAGTGAGGAAGGACAACGAAGGTCCTTGGAGACAGGTGGGGTTTCTAATGGATGTGGCATAAACCCCTGAGCTGTGGGTGAAGGCCCTGAGTATTGAAATCATGCCTCAAGTCCTCTTTCTATCCTCTGAGATTTTCTGAAGCTTAGTTCACAGTGACCAGAGGCGAATAAACCAATAGCAGCAGTTTTTAAGGAAAAAATACAACCTCGGTTATCATTTTCTTTAAGTATGCATGTAACACGTCAGGATAATGAAGGACAGAAATTTTCGTATCACTGAGAAAGGAACTGAATGTTTTATGTGATACATCCTTTTGGAATTTACAATTAAAAAATAAATTTATAGAATTAAACCAGTTTTCCATAATGCAAAATACATTTTAAGGAAGTTAGTTTTTTTAAATGAGGAAAATCATACTGAGTTTTTTTCACAATATTTGAATCAGCAGAGACTAATTACTGCCACATTGGATAGTTTGGATAATTAAAGATTTTTGTTGTTGTTAAGACCATATGAATGTAATTTAATAGAGAAGTTTTGTAAGAAACTGTAACTGCATTGTTTGTCTGTTGTTTCAGTTGAAACAGTTTATTTTTTTTCTTGGAAGTCTGATTAACTTTGAAACTTTGAGAGAAAAGTTTCAGGAAAGTTCTGTTCTCCCAAAAGAAAAAAAGCAGTATTGTTATTTCTCATTTCTCATATCATTCTCATATATCTCTCTACACATGTACCGTGTAGTCATTCATAAGAGGGATGATTACAAAATTCTAAGCATAAAAGCAACAAAATGTATGCTATATTAGCATTAGTATAATGCAAAAATTGGGGG
>NW_009194279.1:0-8576 GCF_000690835.1 Fulmarus glacialis
AGGCCGGTCGTCTTCCTCGCCCGTTCTTCAATATACATTCAATATATCAGTGACTGTATACACGCAATGGAGTGGTTAAGCAAAAATGTGATTAATGTGGAGTAATGACCCACATAAGCATAGGCCTTTTAATTTAAAAGGGAAAAAAAAATCTGCCATTTGTGTCAAACTGGAAAATTTTAATATGAATAACTGCTTTCAACTGCAAAACGGAATCAAGTTGCAGCCTGCACAGTCTAGATGTCTGACAGCTGTTATAAAAGTCTTTTCAGAGGGTTGAGGGATAAGCTTGTTCTGTATTAAGCAAAATGCAGAATATATCTGTCCGAAGAAACAAAGATGCTAATAGTGTCAAAATCATTCTGGTCAGCAGACAAAAGATACAAATTGGTGTATGAGATCAGAATGAATCCATATAGGCCTGGTTACCCTGCAATATTACTAGTGTTGGGTTGGGTTAAATAGGGCAGGATTAAGTTGTTGCCTGTTTGGAAGGTGTTGTTCTAAGTCTTTCTTGTTTATTTTATGGAAAATAGGCAAAATTTCTTGATCTAACAGGTTAAGGTGTTTAATTTCCTTACAGTCATACATGACAACAGCAAGAATGACGTTGAGCAGTTTTTCCTGTTACGTATGCATGTAAGTAATTTTCCTGCACTAAGGAAACAAAAATTTTCTCAGAGGTAGAGAACGTGTCTCTTCTTTCAAGGAATAACGTATGGTCTTCCTTCTAGATGTAGGTTTATTTGGGTTTTGTTTGCTTGCCAAGTACGTATACATGGTGATAGATCAGTTGCTAGTTAGTAAATAGTTGGATAGTAAGCCTTGTTTGCAAAAACTTCATTGTTTAGCATATGCTTATAAGAAGGGCAGAATCCAGATGGCATTGAGAGTCAGATTTGTTAAGTTGACATCCTGGATTAAAATCTGGGACAAAATCAGGCTACCCATACTATAAGCGCATGTTGGTCACGTTTATAAGAGTGAGACCTTCTCCAGAGGACCATCCTAGAGAAGCTTTTGAAGATGATTTATATACAGATCCCTTTCCTTGGGAAACTGACAGTGAATCCTATCAAGATGGGAAAAGTCCTTGTCAATGGAAATTTCAGAGGAGAAGCAAAGTTTTTTGGGACAGCATCAGATGTGTTAATGTTAATACCTATTTCTGACAAAAGATATGATGGGACATGTCTCTGGCAACGCCAGAACTCTCTCCTCATCTAAATTCCACGTTAAAATTTGACATCTTCTCTGGTGACTTCGTGACAATTAAAACAAAAAAACTTACTCTCCTGCGAGAAACACAGACCCATAAGTCTGATCTTACTGATTTAAACTAATTAGACTATAGGGTTTTTTTTAAGGTACATTGACTAGAGGCTGCAGTAAATGTATATGCTATTTGGACTGGTGTAACCTGCCGGAGCTGAAGTCTGGAAGACTGTCAAACTCAGAGATAGGGTGGGAGAAATTATCAAAGCTCTGAATTTGCTGTGACTAGACTTTCTGTGTTGTAAGTAAACTCGCTCAAAACTATCTTTGCTATCTTCAGCTTCTGTTGCAACATGAACCTACCCTTAATCTTTTTGTACCATGTCAAATCCATTATTAGCAGGATACAAATAATATTTAATTAATTGTATTAGCAAAATCTGTTAACCAAGTGAATTAAACATGGCAAACTGTTTCCACCTTATTGGACATTAGTTGTAAATGCTGTAGAAAATCAGAGCAAGGTGGGAACAATTATTTTGGCACACAGTGTTGGATAGTAGGCACAGCAATTAATACAAAATAACAAATAATACTAAGATGGTATGGCTAAGACATTGGCATCGTCAAAGCATGATTTTTGACCTTGAGTGCCTGGTACTTCCAGCTTTTTTTGGACTTGCTCATTCAGCACTTACCAAGCTTGATCCTGCATCACTGTAAAACTGGAAATCGCTGATCATGGTTCATTTGATGTTAATGGAAATCAGAACCATAGAACAAAGCAGCCTATGGCCTTAGTTGCTGCTCTTAAAAGTTGAAATGAGTTTCTAATATGATTTTATAAAGCATAAAGAGTTTTAGATGACTTAAAGTGTATGAATTATTGGAGAAAATATAACTACATGTGTAAGTGATAGAGGTTAGGTGCAAATATTAAACTTTTTGTATTTTATTTTAGACTACTTTATTGATTTATTGTATGAATAAATATAATGAACTATTGAAAGTTAATTAATTTGTCACTCAGCAAAAATTAATTAACTTCATAGAAATCTAAATTTTGAAAAAAAATAAAAGGAATTCTTTGGGAGAAAAGTATTGTCTTAAAATGTTGATGTTTTTCCTAACGTGAAGTTCATTATTGCAGAAATACTGGAATTCTGACCACGAGGTAACATGATGATGGTCACCAATGAACAGGGTCCCTCAGCTAAAAATCTGTGCAGAGGAGGGATCTAGACTTGCACAAATTAGTGTTCACCTCTAAAAGGGTTGTTCTTCCCTTTCTTCACAACAAACTTTTTTTTCCTTCTCCTCCAGTAGAGATGAGAACTTCATATCTTGCTCTGAAGGTGGTGGGCCACTCCTGCAGCCTGTAGAGAAACAATTTACTTTTTGTTGCCTCTAGAGAAGTAGTTCTTTCTCTGTTTGTTTGAAGAACTGCTGATAGTTCAGTTGCTTTGCTAACTTAAGTGCTGCTTCATATTTAGCAAAAACAACAGTTTGTTGAGGTGTTACCAGACAAGAGAAAGAAATCGGGGATCCATTTGGTTGAGTTTTGTAAGATACTGCTGAAAAAATTTTTAGAAACCTTTGTTTCCAGTAGGTAAAGTTTATGTAGTGTATTACTGATGATGAAATAACATCCTGTTAGTAAATGAAGTACAGTATAATCTCTTCAAAGTACATACCACTTCAGTAAATAGGTATGCTTTAAAAATGCTTGTTTCATCATAAACTGTACAGCAATGCTGTGCAACTGAAATTTAGTCCATTCGTCTTAAATTAACAAAGGCTGCATATTCAGTCTGTGCATTTTTAAAATGTTTATTTTCTCTAAGTAATTAATAATGTTTCTTCCATGGACTCTTACCATGCAGACAGTGCAAATCAGCAAGCCAAAAGACTCCTGGTCCTGAGTTCTTATGAACATCTGAGATTCATTCAATTTGAATGGGAATTTTGAATTGTTGCTTTAATGTGGTAGGTCCATGCATGCACATGTGTGAGAGGGTGATCCCGTTTCCATCTGCTGACTGCAAAACATGCTGATATTTTACAGCCAGCAAGGGCTCTTGCTCAGTTCAGGTACCAAAAACATCCAGTTCCCTGTTGATGGTCCCATTTCTCCTCTCACTGATCATGTGTGCCAGTTTGTTCTAGCTGTACACATTAGACAAACTTGTTTGGGGGTTAACAGAGAAATCTTTTTCAAATACCAATTTTGTAAACAGTAAAAATCAATCTAGGGCTGCTGGACATCTTTGAAATAATATATATATATTGTTTTAAGAAATTGGTATAGGAAGAATAGTAATTTAGTTATAGAACAACACAAGTTTGGCATTATTCATTATTTAACTTTATTTTGATCTGGAAGGTTCTTCAATGGGTTTTTCTTAATGCAAATGTGGATATATCAGGTTTAGTGACTGCAGTGAAAACAACTAGGATGTTTTGTGTGTAGAAGAGGGGCTCTTCCTTGTAAGAAACGGAAAAATTAAAATATTCATTTTATAACATCTGTGCATATCTACAGTTAGCCGTGGTTTTTTTGTGGAAATGTAACTTAGTTTCTAGGCCTCATAGTCTATAGATAGGGCTGTAGAAATTTAGAAAATAATTCATTAAGTCATTTGCTACCCCTTCACATTTCACTATTTGCCTTGCTGGCTTTGGCTACCCCTTTCTCATGCTGGCAGGATACCTAACTTCTGTTAAACACTTTTGTTTTCAGGCTTTTATACAAATTCACTTCAGTCATCACACATTGACTTTCAGATTGACTGGGTCAGAAAGGCTTAGAGAAAATATGTACAGTAAGAAAGTGTGTAAATCTAAAATGTGTAAATACTGTATCACTTGCTGAAAGATCTGTCCATTATTTAGACTTCTTGGCCATTTTGCCTGCTTGTAATTCCTGCAAAGTTGCAAATTTTGGCTACTTCAGTGTTTTGTGTAAATTATGTTATATCTGAGAATTCTATGTGAGTATTCTCACAGTACATCTGTTAAATTCTTTCTGAAGTAATCTGCTTTTTGTTTTATGATTTATTGGCTGTTACTCTTTGAATATGTTGTGTTTTATATAATCCCAACTTGAAGTATTAATGGTTCTTCTATGTTTCTAAGATCTAGTGGTCACATGAAAATGAGGTTAATTTTAAAGTTAAAACTGTAAATAGTGTTTCTTACATTGCTATTTGTACTTGCTTCATATGTATACACATACAAGTGGAGTTTCTTGAGTTGCAGTAGCAAAGACCCCAGTATTTATTTGAAAATGTGGGAATGAATAATAGAAATCAATAATCAATAGAAAGCAAAATAGTCAATATCTTTAGTATGAAAAACCACTTCTCTAAACTGTAAAAGGTTTTAATTACATCTAGAGAGGCCTCAGTGTGATCTTAAATGGAAAAGTCTACGTAAATTATTTGTCAGTGGTGGTCTGCCAAAAGAAACCTAGGGGATGAGGCAAATCAGACAGTTGAATTTAATTAGTGTCATGTGTGCATCACAAATGCAGAGAGACTTAAAGCACCAGCACTACTGTGTGATGATTCTTAAAAATAACATCTTTGGGAAATAATTTTCTGAGTTTGGCTTTACAACGTGATTTGACTGTGGGAACTGGGGAATGAATTTTTTACATGTGTCTTATGAAAGCTTGCAGCAAAATAAAAAGTGGTGTATTTTGTTAAAAGTAGATTAGTTAAAAACGTTTTATTTGGGAATGCATATAGAACATCAATCACAAGTCATGGTAGCAGGTAGAAAAAGGCACTTCTTCACTACTTTTGCTTATGTCCGTTTACTCTCTGTAGGACTCAAATTATGGACAGTTTTTTAAAAGGTGCTGTACTAACAGTAAAATCTAGTGAATTTCCAGCAATGGAGAAGAGTGTTAGTTCTGAGACTTGTATAGGACCAGACCTAATTAGATAGGTCTTCAGCTTTTCTGGAAATCTTCTGTATGGGAAGAAAGTAATTCTGTATTTTTATTTTGCTTGGTAGATAAAGAGTTTGAGAAATGGAATTACCCATGGTATTGCTGAAAGGAAATTATTTTAAAGCAAGTGGATGAAGTATAATATCTTCAGCGTGTAGGAACTGTGTACTTATAAAACAAATAAGTATAAATCTCTTATCTTTCAACACTGATTAAAAATATCTAATCTTGGACATGAAAGTATGCTACACTATTTTCTTCGCCTGATGACATATCTGAAATAGTAAAAATGTTGCATTGCTTAAAAATAAAAAGAAATATTATAAATCTAAAGAAGTTACTTAGAAAAGGAATTGCAGTCTCTAGGTAAGTTCTTATTTTACTGTATTAAATACTAATAATGAAAAATAGTATGCAGTTTAGCTATTAACCAGAGATGGGCGAATCGTAACTCCTTACTGCTGTCAGTTTTAAAATAACTTCATCTGAAATACTTGTTGAAAGCATACTGAAGGAATGAACTGCATTAATCACATCATTATGAAAGAAAATATTTTATGCAGATATCTCTCTTTTTTTCCTCAAAATGTCAAATTTCTCCATATCAGCCTCCCAAGAAGGGGAAAAGCTGGGAGAAAAAGTCTTGGGAATGTTGTTAGTTTTTCTCCCTGTGAGGGATGGGGAACTTGCATATGTTTTCAGTAGCTGCTATTTAAAAATCAAATTAAAATACCCTTTCTCTGTAGAGTAGCATGATACCTGACAGTCAGTCTGCTGTGTGCTGTATCACCAGTTGAACCTTAATTCTTCCTCTTCGGCAGTAGTAAAATCTGTGGGTGGGATGTAGATCCAGATTCTCCATACTGGCTCCCCTTTCAATATACTGAATATTCCCTATCAGAGAGCTACCTGCTGGTTTTTGGTTTTTAACATAGAAAATACTTAGTTTGCAAGCATATGTGGAAAGGCTCACATGCACGGAGCGGTTGCCAGTGACAGGAGATCATGTGGTCTGACCACTCTGCAAAGCTAACTGGTGAACTTTCAGTGCTGGTTTTTGACTTGAGAACAGCATCCAGTTTCTGATCCCTCACCAGCAATGGTGTGGAAGATATCCAGGTGAAGGAAAAAACAGTTGATAGAAAACTGATCGACAGTTCTTCAGAGAAGCATTCTCAAAGGGAGGTATATGCTCACATGGATAACTTGGGTTGAAATATATTTGTCATTAATAATCCAGGTCAACTGTAGAACATGCAAACTTTTGTTCAAGTTACTGAAACATAGCATTTCGAATTGACATCTAGATGGTAATAATTTTCTCAGTATTTTAATCCTTCATTTTTATCCTGTAGACATCATTGCACTTGTGTGAATAAGTACAGTTCTTTCAAAACAATAACATAACCAGTGATTTAAGCATATAGAAATATAGCTAACTGCCTTTTTTTTTTTCTTTTTTTTTTTTTTTTGCTATAGGGCAGATTATACCAGAAAGAAGATTTGTAGAAGCAATAAATCGTCAAGCATATCAGTATGAAATGGGTGACTTTCCAACAGAATGGGAAGGTAAATCTTGAATATTTTGGTTTTATTTCAAGATCATTTTGCCATTGAATGTAGATTCAATATTTTTAATGGGAGGCCTATGTGAATAGGTTGTCTGTTATCTTTCATTTTGAGTAATGCAGGCTTTTGTTCAACTGTATAGTTATTATGAATTCTTAAAGTAACCCCTTTACAAATAGGATAAATTATGTTTAGGAAATCAGTACTTAATAAAAATGTAAATATGCCTGTATGATCATTACTTTCTCCTATTAACTATGAAAATATTTGTGCCCGAGGAGGATCTGATAGAATAACCAAAACAAAATGTGTTAAACTTCCTAATTATGCCTTCACTGCAGTGTTAATTTGTAGGTCAGTTGAATTATTGGTGGCACAGTGACGGGGCTTTTTTTTTTTTAATGGTGGTATTTGGTTTCCTATACTCTTTCTTGCACAATCTTGTAGGGAATTAGAGAACCTGCTAATAATTAACCATTTTTTCCCACTGCTACTGATGAAAATTTTGTCTAAAAATTTGGGTCATAGAAAGAAATTCAGGGAGGTTAGAGAAGTTCCTTAGGATTGGCTAAGCAGCCCTTGGAGAAAGAGAGAAAGCAGAAAGGAGTGTACGTTGGTCCTTGAGGCTGTAGGAGCTCGAGCCAACTGTGGGGTTAAATGTGTCTTAACATCCAGGACTCTATAGCATAAGCAAGGAACCCCTGAAATAGTAGATAGAATTTACCCATTATTCAGCATGCTTTTTGGGGAGAATAATATCTAGGCATCTCCCAGAAGTTGGTAGGTTTAAAGCAAACAAACTTAAATTTTAAGCAATATGTAGTTAAACTGTGAAATTTCTTGTCATTGAATATTCTGCTTGCTGGAACTTTGCATGAGTTCAAAAAGTGATTAGAAGAATTCGTGGAAGAAAAATCCTTCTTGTACAGATACATTACTGTGGTTTAATTTGTCAGTGAGCGGCAAATTAATGGAGGCTACAGTGTGTTTTGAGGAAATATCACAACATACTTGCTTTACCTCATTCTCTTTCCTTTGTGCTCACTGTTGGTCCCTGAGGGAGATGATACTGAGCTAAGAGAAAATTTTCGTCCCATTATATCACTTCGTGGAGTCAGTAGAGAAATATCAAATGTTCCCATCTTGCATTTTATCATTACACTGATCGCTAAGATTTTTTTTGTGATCAACTAAGGCTAGTATTAACAGCTAAAAGCTTCTCAAAGGTGTTTCAACCTTATTAGCAGCATTTGCCAACTGTGGTGAAACCATAGCATCAGCAGCTTCTGTCTTCTACTGCCGAAGTACCCACAGTTGGCTGGCAATTCTTAATCTAGTTACTCCTCGTTCTTTATCAGTCCGAGATTGCCATCTTCTGAAGTAAAGCAGCAGCCTGGTAGGCTTGTCCTTACTAAGTCCTCTTGTGCTTGAATGGGTCAATTCACCTAATTCAACTTTCTGAAGGTCTGCTTCCTCATCCGAAAGTTCTCCAGCCACTGCTGGTCATCTTAGGTCTGTGTGCCTGTCATGCAATCACTCTGCACCACAAACACTGAGAAGCATTTATAAAGCCTCGGGTAACTCTGCTCTGCTGTGAATGAATTCTCATCTAAGACCTGCTGCTGCCTTTTAAGAGTCAAAAAATGCAATAGTCTCTGCCTGCACTGGGCTGGAATTAACAGGAAACAACATGGACAGTCAGACTGTCTCGGATGGGTGTGGGCTAATCACCCTTTCACAAAGGGTCTTAAACTGGTTGCCATGGTTTAAGCCCAGCTGGCAATTAAGCCCCACACAGCCGCTCACTCACTCCCCCCCGATGGAATGGGGGAGAGAA
>NW_009194279.1:8607-10699 GCF_000690835.1 Fulmarus glacialis
GAGAAAACTCGTGGGTTGAGATAAAGACAGTTTAATAGGTAAAGCAAAAGCCGCGCACGCAAGCAAAGCAAACCAAGGAATTCATTCTCTACTTCCCACCGGCAAGCAGGTGTTCAGCCATCTCCAGGAAAGCAGGGCTCCATCATGAGTAACGGTTACTTGGGAAGACAAACACCATCACTCTGAATGTCCCCCCTTCCTTTTTCTTCCCCCAGCTTTATATGCTGAGCATGACATCATATGGTATGGAATAGCCCATTGGTCAGTTGGGGTCAGCTGTCCCAGCCGTGCCCCCTCCCAACTTCTTGTGCCGCCCCCAGCCTGCTCGCTGGTCGGGTGGTGTGAGAAGCAGGAAAGGGCTTGACTTTGTGTAAGCACTGCTCAGTGGTAACAAAAATATCCCTGTTTTCAGCACAAATCCAAACCCTAGCCCTATACCAGCTACTATGAAGAAAATTAACTCTATCCCAGCCAAAACCAGTATACTGGTTCAACCAACTTGCTATATGAACCTGTTCCTTAGGACTGCTGGAATTGGTGTAGTGCTAATAAGCCTGCACTATACCTCTCTTCAGAAACCTTAGCACAAATCCATCTGGCTTGACAGTGTGGTGCATGGGAGGGTACAGCTGTTTGGAAGGATGCTTTTGGCAAACACCGGTAGAGCAACCTTGGAGTCAAGGGTCAGGTACCCTGCAGTATGGCTTGCCTAAAAAGATGCAGCTGCCGGACCTGAGATGCACTTTTGCAAGTCAAGGCATCTTATTCAGGTTTGTTTTAAAGAAAAAAAGACAATTGGCCAGTCGCATTTTTATGAGCTGCATTTACACTTCTAACACTTAGCTTCATCTTTGTTAACTGCTTTTTTTTTCTTTGTGATTTTGTAAGCACCAAATAGAAAGAATTCCCAGAGAAAAGGAAAAATTACAGTATGCAGATAGGTAACAGTCTTTTCCTCTTAAGTACGGAATTTCTCTAGAAACAGAAAGAAAAGATACATGCATCTTTTTTTCCCCTGTGCATTCCTTAAACAGAACAGGTGTTAGTGCAGTGACAGATAAAAATATGGGAATTCCACAAAAAAGGCTAACCTGTATCTTTTTTTGTTCAATGCCAGTTTAAACATTAAGAACAGTTTTGTGGAAATAAAACATAATTTTAAAAAGCCACAACTGGTACTTCTGCTGGGTATAGAGGCTGTTCAGAGAACTACTATGCCTTTGCTATATATTGGGGTATGAATTAGGAATGTGGGATGCTCTGAAGTTCAGTTCTTCACTACTTCTCTTCTGCCTCCTGAAAAATTCTCAGTGAGTAAGAAATGGGAAAGAAAGGAAAGAGTAGAGAGTTCAAATAATACCAAAGAAGCCAGTTATCTGAGTGCGAACAGTTTAATACAAGGTTTTTACACACACTTTGCTGAAAAACTCATTACAATTCTGTACCTATTTTTCCGCCTTAAGGTTGGTCTAGAAGTTTACCAGGCTCACTAGACCTGTGCTGAACTTTCACTCTGTATCTTCTGTCCAGACTCTTGGAAATTTCCCAATGCATTCTTTCTGTGGGTGTTCACTTTTTAATTCATGCTGTTGTGGATGCTGATCATTCCAGCGAATAGTCTGAGACTTTGCAGAAGGATTTCTAAAATACTTGCTGTTTTCTCTGAACAGTAAAAGGTGAATATAAGGTTAGAAGGCTGTATAATATTTCTTACTTCTGTTTTCTCTTTGCTCTTGGAATTTTTTTGGATTTTTAGTGGTCTAAATCCTTTCTGCTGGGCACATGCTTACATTTCCAGGGGCCTTCTCTCCAAATCCTGTGTATGCACTTTGACATCTGCGGCCTCTCCACTTCAGTTTTGACTGGTTCAGCAAGTCTCCTTGCCTAGCCTTCTCAGGCTTTTCGATTTAAGGACTGTGCTAAAGTTTCTGTAGCCTTATTTCTTCTCCTTTTTCTTGGCATCTTCAGAGAGCTGCTTTCACCTGTGCTTTGTTCTGCCAGGACTCAGTTTTTTCACTTGTGGATAATCCTTAATGGCCACCGGATTTAAAAGCAGTCATTCCAGCTCCCTTTCCCTCTCCATGTTTCCCTA
>NW_009194279.1:10730-18682 GCF_000690835.1 Fulmarus glacialis
CTAGAAAAGAAACCTCTTGAGACTGAAATGAATAAAAGTACTGTCCCTGGAAATACTTAAGAGCATGAGTTGTCTGAGGAGAAATTGCACAAAATCAGGGACAACGGATTGTTTAAGGAGTGGGAGCAGGCCGTAGTGAAATTTGAAGAGGGTCTGAGTTAAATCTCATTGTGTTCTAATATATTCAGCCTGGACAGCTGGGAAACTAAGGGGCTGATTTTGGCCCTGTGTTTATCAAGTTATAAATATGTAATAAAGTAACCGAGACTAAGTAGAAACCTATAAAACAAGTAGATAAACCAATCATCCAGATTACAGACTCAATCTGTGCAAGCTCTTTCTCAGACTTCGGAGAGGATGTTGGTGTATTAGTCCTGAGAATTAACTGAATACAGGGCGGAAGGCTTACTCATGAAGGGTTTGCCTGGAATTTTTTCTCCTGAAGATGTTAGTTTTAAGTGCTCCACAGGATTAAATTTCCTAAGTTCTCAGACCTGTGAATTTTACAAAAGTTCTGAATGTCCATTAAGGCTTTTGTAAAACTGAAACGTGCTCAGTATTAAAAGAATAGAATCATAATCCTTTGTGTTCTCCTTAGTGTTAGCTATTTGTACACAGAAAATTAAGTCGATTTTAATTTTAAAAATCTAAAAGAGTGTGTTTGCATTTGTACTGTAATTTTGAATTTAGAACATAATCCATACGCACAATACTAATATTACCTGTTTTTGTCTAGGTGAAGCCTCTCATATTTTACTACAAAGTGGGAGCGCATGCTTTTCCGTAGGCAATATGGATGCACACAGCAGATAACCTTTCTGTAACGTTAGTTCTGAATGTTCACCTACTGTAGAATGTGTAATTTACCTCCTCAGGACATGTCAATAGTGCTCCTGAGAGGAGATCAGTAATTTTACATAACTGTAGAGATTCATGACATTGCATGCTTCATGCAGCATTTTATTGCCCACTACTCCTAGTCTTTTTTTTTTTTTCTTTCCTGGTAACATTTAGTGATTAATGGGAGTCTTAATTTGCATGCTCACTTTTACACTCATTACAGTGTGTTATTTGCCAGTGGAGTCTTAAAGTTCAATGAAAATCTCATGCATACTAATGAAATGCAAATGAGTGCTGATGAAAGGATGCGAGGGTCTCAAGGTAGGAAATGTCCAGCTATCTTGCAAAATCCCTTTTAGATAAAAGTAACATTACAACGAGTACAGAATGCAGGAAGTGCCATCCAGATAAAATTAGAAGCAGCAGCATAACTGTTTTGAAATGGAAGCAATGATTCATTTTGCCAAAGCTTTGGGGGGGCAGGGAAGCATGTTTTGGTTGCACTCAGTACATACATGTTACCTTCTCTACTTTGCCAGGTTTAAAACCTCTTGTCTGACAATGGTGAGGGCATTTTGTTTTGTTAGTATAGGGAATGGGAGTGTTCATGTGGAAATGTTTTCCAGCTATAACTGTCACTGGACACTTCTTAATTAAGTGTATGCATGTGTGCATATGGTGTTCAAATAATATGTAATAAAGCACATACCTGCCTTGTTTCCATAAACAGATATTTAACCGTGGTATAAATCTGTTCAGCAATTTAAACTTGCACTGACCAAAAGTGTAACGGAGAGCGGAAAGAAAGGTGGGAGAGCTTTTCCATTGGTAAATTGTATACACGGACTATATTTTTCAAAGAGAATGCAAAATATCCTAATTTCAAGATATCATTTACTTGGATTTTGTTAAAATTAGTGCTAACTCAGTAGTAAATCACTGGCTATATTTTTGTATACATTCATTCTTCCTTTAATTGTTACCATGAATTTCTCTTATGCCTGAGTTATGAGGTGTTGGTGGTTTTTTGAACCTTGTGTTGGATACTCAAAATATTGTTGATACCTTAGAAAAAATTGAAAGGCTTTTTAAATTTTCTGTCTGAAAGAGAACCACCTGAAAACTAGTGGGGATTAAATATATGAGAGTCCTCCCATTCTTCGCCCCAAAGACTGAGGAGGGGCCAGGTGAATTATTGGAAAAACGTGTTGCTTTTGAAAGACTGATAAAACTATTAGACGCTAAAGTACAATATACTAAAATACACTCAATTCAGATGATGTTTTCTTTGCTTTTAATCTTGTAATGTATCTTGAGCTGTGCTTTGTGTAGAATATTTCAGAAATGGAGTTGCACAGAGGGAATATTATATATTAAAGCTAACTAACTTCATCTTATGGCTATAAAGAGATTTTAGTAAATTTTGTTACTGTATTTCTCCCTCAGCTACATAGCAGTGAAGGAATCTTTCATTAAATAATTATTTTCTAATGCAGCTCATTAGAGATGTTAAAATGAATTTACCTGTAGTTATTTGGAAAATGGTATCCAATCTTAGCCTCAGCAAGTTTTATTTAGTGTTAAACTGAGAAAGATCATAGAATCATAGAATCATTAAGGTTGGAAAAGGCCTCTAAGATCATCAGGTCCAACCGTTAACCCAACACCACCATGCCCACTAAACCATGTCCCTAAGCGCCTCATCTACACGTCTTTTAAATACTTCCAGGGATGGTGACTCCACCAGCCTGCTCCAAGGCCTGACCACTCTTTCAGTAAAGAAGTTTTTCCTAATGTCCAGTCTAAACCTCCCTTGGCGCAACTTGAGGCCATTTCCTTTCGTAGTCCTGACATTTATTAGAAAGAAGGAAGGTTGATAACTCCTATAAAACCATGCATTCAAATAGTTGTTATAGCTGTAAAGAAAAATAGCACAATGTTATAATTGTGTGCATTATTTGTGTATTTAAAAAGATACAGTCTGATAATTGAATGTTTGATATGAGAAATCTTCCTAAATTAAGGATTGTTTTGTTGGTACCATTTTGAGTGTTGGTACCAATTGGGATCTATTAATGAATGAAAAGTGTTGCGTAACGCTCCTTGCTTCACAGCTTCTGTTCACAGGACACGTGTCATTATGTTACCCTTCACTGTTCTGTCTGTGCTTTGTTAAACTGAGGCAGATAATTAAATGATAAAATCTTTTAATAGAAGTATTCCATTCATCTGAAAATCATTAATCAAATAACTGCCTAAAAGTCCCATCCGCTGTGGAAGGGAAATCTATTGTAATGGTTGTATTTCAGCAGTAGGTTCTAACTGCAACTTAATTTTTGTAGGATTTCAAATTTTAAGAATTTTTCTTTAAGAATCAGTAATTGTAGTCAGTTGAAGTTAAAATGCATCTGATGTTTTAAGAAAATACTGGCAATTTCAAAAAAATGAAGCAATTTTTGGGTGCTGAGAGCTGTGGAATTGAAACCAGTGGTATTGTACTGCCATGTGACAGAAGCAAGGCATGGCAAGACAGATGATGATACTTCGTTGAAAGTAATCCCTTAAATTTTGAAGGTTTAAAACTTAATTTTTTACAAAACAATTTAAACTACTACTTTTCCTGTTTTCTGCAGCTGTATCTTTTGTTGGTTAGTGTCTAGTATACATACTTCACTATACCTGATACCTCTACCACTTTCTTGCTTTTCTGGATGATGTTGGAACTGTTGCTAAGTACGGACAAAGATGACTTCTGTCAGGAGGAAAGGCTTGTGTGCTATGATTTTCTCTAATAGCATCATTGGTGCGTTTACAAAGAGTTTCTGCCAGGCTGCCAGCTGAGAAGTGCCAGTCTCAGTAATGCCAGTTTACTCTCTTATCTTGCCAGATTTTGCTTTTGGAAATCCTCATGAAATTTAAATGTTTGAAAGTGCTTCAGGTACATGCAAAATGTTTTCTAGTTCTATAGATTCAACAGGAAGTCAGTTAGTTGTATTTTGTATTATCTTATTGGGCTGGGTTTTTTTCTGCTAACATAAAACTTCTGCAGAAAGGGTGGTGTTGACTATTCAGTGCTCAGTCACTTCTCCACAATGGCAAATTTGGGTCTAATCTTTGTTAGGACCAGAAGACCTCTGAGAAGAGCTGGCAGGGACTGCTTTTTAAGAAAAGATGTTTGAGAATGGTATTTAAAAGAACACATCTTCAGAAAGTGTCATCTGATAAACAAGAACCAAAAGTAATACCTTGCTTCATATCTTTACAGGTATTTTACTATTAACCTTGAGTTAAGGCTGTTGGCCTCGCCATCATGGCTAAATTCCAAG
Organism: Fulmarus glacialis; assembly: GCF_000690835.1. Taxonomy (NCBI): domain Eukaryota; kingdom Metazoa; phylum Chordata; class Aves; order Procellariiformes; family Procellariidae; genus Fulmarus; species Fulmarus glacialis. Next base: position 14,897 of record NW_009194279.1, read on the forward strand.
CTATGTAATGCCATTTTGCCTCCCTTAATTCCATTCTTATGTTAATTGGAAGCTATTCCTTCTAAAACCGGTTTCATAATGTTGCTGAAGCAGAGTGGTGTTAATGTTTCACCCTATGTGTAATTGCATTTTCAGTAGTGAGGTGATGTTATGACTCTGTGCAGCTTTTAGCATTTTGGACCTGCTGTCTGACTCATTCCCTAGTTCCCCTCAAAATACAGCACAGATAGCATTAGAAAATTAAAATTTGGAGTAGTTCCTTCTTAAAGCATTTCTGAAACTTTATAGACAGCTACAGGTCAGACCAGGAATTTGACTGGGTGATAATGAAAATGTAATTTTTGCTCTAATTTTCAAGCACAGTAACAAAACTCTTAATTATCCAAACAAACATGGAAAAGAACATTTTGTCATGTCTCGGCACTTGCAACTGGCTTTCCTTATGTTTGTCCTTTTGTTCATTACTGGCCACTTGCATTCTGCTACTCATTCATTTGAAAAATATGAGCAGAAAAGACAATTGTCTACAAAATACATGACCTGGTACCTACCAATTGTGTGGATTGAGAAGGCATGAAAAAATGCCACGGTAGTGATACTTTTAAAGAGCGATGGATATTGCATTGTCCACAGTCAGGTAATTTGGTTGTCTAAATAATGCCTGTAACAGTTGGAGCTATCTCTAATAATTAATTGACTGAATGAAGCAAGACCTGATGGAGTGCCGCTTCTCTGTCTGCAGTGGGGTCCCTTTGGATTGCTACCTCCAGTCAGTCCCACGCCAACCATCAGTGTTTGCAATGGGAGTGGGCATAAGTCTATTGATTTTGGTTCATAATGGAAAACCTGAGCCACAGGACAATTGTTGTTGCCACTGCTTTCATTCCTCTGCTGTCTTTTCCAGCATGGATTGACTGAGATGGAGGGAGCCTTCCCTCGGTTACAGTACCTCCCCCTCGATGCAGTGGGTAATCCCCACACAGCCCCTCAATCAGGTTTGGGGCTGTATTTTGCACCTCTGTAAAGGAATTCTAGTTGGCACTAACATAAATACGTTTTCAGCTTTAACATGCCTGAGGCATATACAGGAATCCTTTTTCTACAGAGTGGTCTAAGGCTTTTCATGCTTTTCAGCAGTCATCTTGTCATTTTCTCAGGGTGAAGCTTAGCTCTGTATAGCAAGCTCAACAACAGGCCTGGGCTGTGAGCTCTGCTTTTTAAGCCCTGTTTTGGCTGCCAGGGTGGTATGTAAACTGTGCACAACCTCTCCTCACAGAGGTGATTTTCCCCGCGGCCCCCCCACCTCCTTCCTTCTGTGAAGATTGACAGTATTGACATGGGAAATAACATCTCGGGTCTTTATATTTTGGGAAATTATATGGCTTGTTGGGTTGTGGCAAATTCTATTGTAATTTTTTATATAAACATTTGCTTTCTGTTACAAATTCATCATAATTTTGAGTTTTAATATTGGTCTGTGATCTTTGAAATAATCCATTTGATTTTTATTTCTTTTGCAGCATGGATAAGAAAAAAAAGAAAGGATCCACCCACCATTGAGGTGAGAGAGATGAAGTGTCTTTAAATTTTCAATTGTTGTAATTAAACTACAATAATTAATTTATAGTGGACTCATCTGTCCAGTAATTTGTTGCTTTTGGGAGAGAATTTAGTATGTTGCTTGCCTAATTGATGAAATTATACACAAAATAGATATCTAACACTTACGAAAAAGAAAAACAAATGGAAATATAAATTTCAGTGTTCTTTAGTTGTTACTTTTATCTACGTGAATTCTTTAAGATGATCTATGTAGATTCTTTAAGGAGATCATAGCCATTCAAGAGTTTCTTTAATTAAACGAATTCTGAAATTACTGCTATGAATTTTTAAAATTGTGTATTAATGCAAGGTTTTTTTAATGCTAGTTGACATTAAAATGCAGGTTTCAAAGCCGGTTGCCAGTGGATTCATCAGTACAGGAAAACAAATTGCACTAACATTTTACAATGCTAATGAGATGCAGGAGTTGCAGCCATGACTTTTTCTGTAAGTGGTTTCTAATGGAATGAAGCAGGGAAATATCCCACAGTCTTTCATGCTGATGAGTTTGTAAAGAGTGGAACAAGTTGGAACTGTTGATCTGTGTATACAGACGCACGCACATACACTACTTGCCCTGGATTTTTATTACAAGTTGCTAAGCACCAGCTAGGAATGAGTGAGTAGATGAGGCATGGTTTACTACAGAAAATTCAAACTGACACCCACAGAGGCAGATACTTGACTCGCATCAGTAGGAATAACTGTGTCAGGTTCAGTGAAGCTATGTTGGCATGCTCTAGCCAAAGATTTGGTCACTGAGATCTTCTGGAATATACTGGTTTGTGAAAAGTTGTTCTGCCTGCCTCTGTGTTAAGATGACCTGGGGAAGCTTGTCAGCTGATGTTTACAAGCCATAACGCATTGAAATGAGCTCCCACACAACTTACAGCTTTTCAACTAATTCTCTCTGCCTCTGTTTTGCACTTGCCACTGAGGTAGCGATAATAAGGGCTATCATACACCCATGAATGGAAGAAGTTTAAGTTAAACTTATCCCCAAAGCTTTTTAAGACTTAAAGCAAATCAACACACTTTGCTTTGCATTAACGTTCAGGGAAGTATTAAGTGTGATTTTTTAATCCCTCCCCCCCCCCCCCCTTACTTGTGCAGAAGTGATACTACAGCAGTTGTTCTAAGCTTGGACTGATCTCCTTTTAAGTAGCTCTGGCTCACGCTAACCGTATACATACAACTGTTATTGTTGAAATTACCATCTCATGTGATACTTGAAGATGGGGGGTGTTGCATGTCTTTTGTCCTATCATTTCCATGAGCCAGCCTGCCAATTGTGCTGAGATAAACCTGTTCCAGAGAATGCGGGCAGCCTTGGATTTGGAATTGGTGCCATAAACCTCCTCCTGGCACTGGAGGTGTTAGTTCTGTTTCAAAATAGGGAGCAAGGAGTCTCTGCAGGTGAGAGAACTGTGGATCAATAGTGTTCTAGATATTTTACCTTCCAGAAAAAGCAATTTATGGAGAATGAAAGATTATTGGGAGTAATGGTGCATTCAGAGTTAGAGGACTGCTTGTACCTTCAGTTTCAAGAGGTAATAGATCTAAAAAATAATTTAGCAGCTAGGTATTTTAACTGCAGGGCTGTGCATTGACCTTATCAAAGCAGAAGTGATATACCAGGAATTTGAAAAGTAGTTATCTTTTCTTTCAAGTAATCTCTAAATTGTTTTTTCCTGTATAACAAAAGGTAGTTCAAATATATATGTATTAAAAATTCTTGCTAATATTTTTAAAATAATGCTGCAGTCACATTTTAAATATGTGATAGTCGGCTTAATTTTTTTTTTTTCTGTATGGTAATGTGTATGATCTACTTTTCTCTTTGTTTGAAGCTGTTATACCACAAACTCTTCTACCACAATATCATTATAAATGTAATTATACTAGTGAAGTACATATACAATACTGTTTGGTCCCTATTTGTAGGACTGATTGGCTTTAGCATTTTAGCTACATAAACTTTACTGGCTGCTATTCTATATTCTATTCCCTTTTTGACAGTAATGCTGATATAGTAAACTGCTGTTTGACAGCTATGGAACGAGGGAATATTTGTGACCGTATTTCATGTTGAAACCCTGTATAACAAATCTCCTTGTTCTTTCACATATTTCTCATGAGACTAGACTATTTCTGGAGAAGGATGCTGTCCTGGTTTTGGCTGGG
>NW_009194280.1:0-11600 GCF_000690835.1 Fulmarus glacialis
CGTCTGGGTGCCACCACCACCGTGGTGCCGGGGCGGCTGCAGGTCCCGGTTTATAACGTGGAGAAAGGAGCAGAAACTTGTTACCTGAGGTCTGAGCGCTTTGGGTGGCGGGATTCACCTGTTCGAGAATAGCTTCAGGAACGATGCGCGGTTTTGTTTGTCAGCTGCCAAGTTTATTCTTAAAAGCAAAACTCTGGGTTTGGAAGGAATCGATGGGTTTACGCAATTTGGCCAGATACTCTGGAAGTTTGCGTGGGTTATTAAAGCTGTTTCTATATATACATGCCATACTTTGATATCCTTACATCTATTGGGTTTCCTATGGTTTTTGCTGACTTGTTTGGACTCGCTTCGCTACTGTTACTGAACTTTAATGGAAGAGTTATGACGCGATAGTATTGGCAATGCATGTGCTGTCCTGCCTGTTCAGATAAACGGGATGTAGGATAACAGCAGCCTGGGTGAGCTGCATCACGTCGCATCTCAGTCACGGCACAACAAAGTGCGGACAGATGTCTGGAGAGTGGGATGGAGCTGAAAGAAGGGCTTAGCCGCGTTGTTTATCGCTCTCTCCCATCACCGTCTTATTCCGAAATCCTCTTCGGAGAAGATGGAGCAGGGCTTACTCACCGCTTCTTGTTCCCTCGAATGCACGACCTATATTGATGGGGAATTTACTAAAGTACTTAACATTCGCTAGAGTTGGCAAGCTTGCAATTTCTTCCTAAATAAAGAGATTAAAGCAAGTCTGAGCCAAGTCATAAAAATAGTAACTACTACGAGAGAATCCGAGGCAGATTTTTGGACTGTTTCAAATGTAAAGTTCCTGCTTTCGGGTTGTAAATCTCACCGCAATTTTATTTGTTGTGGATTCTGCATATTTTTCTGTTAGGGATTACATTCTTGGAATTTTAAACAAGTATTTGTAGTATCCATGAGATGGCAATATGCGTGTAATATTTCACTGTTACAGTTGCAAAGCCAAGACCTACTGTAGAAATATTTGGTACGCTTTAAATAATTGCACGATACATCACCTTCTTTCTACTGAACAATTTCAGTAAAGATGTATTTGGCAAGACTAAGAATACTCTGATGTAACTTTTGGACTGTGTATTATCTTGCGATTTTCTTGCAACTGATTCTGCTTCAATAGCATTTTATTCTTGCTTTTTAATTTTTTTTCCCTTGGCAAAAAACCAGCTCTGTATTCTGAACATTCCTGATTGATTTATTTACTGGTAAAAACACCAGTGACCAAAATATGTTTGGGAAGACTGATGTTAACTTAAAATTCAAATAAACATCTTGCGTAGGCTTTGAAGCACTCTTACTCTGGAAAGAAATTTAACTCAGCCCTGCTCTTCAGTGATATAGAACAGACGTGAGGGGAGAAAAGATAGTATTGGTTGTGGATTTGCCACAAGAAACCTTACCTTTAAGAGCTTTTGTTGTGGGCAGTGAGCAGCGTAACTGTCAAAGTTTTCACTGGGTTAAAAAGGGAGAGTTCTTGATATTGGCTCTGTGGACAGCAAAATGAGGTCCTTCACTATGAGATAAATGGTATATATGCAGACATCAAGATTTTTATTTACGTTTGAGTGTATTTTAATTTAAAGGAAATAAAGATACCGTTGGGTTGTGACGTAGGGTGCTTGGATAGTTCAGACTAGTAGTTCTGAGGCACTAAAGTACATTTCAGACAGCTTTATGGGAAAATCAAACGTTACATCATTTCAGAGGATCAGTCGCTTTCACTATAAATAGGCTTTCAAACTTAAAAAGATGAAAATCTTTATTAATACAAACTAGAATATGTCTTTAGAAGTTCTGGTAAGAATGCAGTCTTTTAATACGCTCTTGGGGTCTTCCATCCTAGAATAAGACTAGGAGAAACAGCAATTTGTAAATCTAAAAACCAGAAATATTTTGGAGCCACTCTGACTCAGACATATCCTCCCATTTTGCTGTAAAGCATTCAGTCTGTCTTCATCTATGCTCCAAGCTTTCTAAAATCACTGCTTCCTTGTAAACTGAGGAGAACCTGAAAACAGCCTCTGCTTGTACAGCGTGGAATTGCTTCTGTGCAAAACTCAAGGTATTTGTTAAGCTTTGCTTCTCTTGGAAGAGTTCTGTCACCATACTGTAGAAAGAAAGGTGGCTATACGTGCTACAGTAGAATTTCACAGCAAGTAGGAAAGTGCTGGTCCTAGTCAAATGATGAAGTTGTGGTTTCAAGATGATTTCACGTTAACCTGTCTGCAAATGCAGAGCCGGTTAGGTTTCAGGGGAGGAAGGTTCTTACAGCTCCTGGCTGCTGTCTCGCTCTGAAGTGACCTGGTATTCACCTGCGAATCATCTTTTTTTGCCCTACCCTCCAAGAGAGGTCACTGAGAAACACTTTTTCCTGACTGTTTGTCCCTGCAGGTGATCCTTACGTGTTCATCCTCTGCCCGTGTCTTGTTTCATGCAGAATTGAAGTCATTTAAAGCTTTACAAAGTTCTGGTTCAAAGCTCCCAGAAGGTAACAGGAAGAAAGAGCTACAAACCCCTGCTCAGCTAGTAGGGAACATGAAGCACAAAGCTACGTCCTTCCTACTTCGGTGGGTGGTTTAAAAGAAAAGTCTTTCTAGGTGAAGAGGATCAGACAGTTACTTTTTGGTAAAAAGGTGGAATAACAGCGTTTCTATAGCCTGGTTCCCAGGCATGGGAACCTAAGTTACATTTATCTGCAGTGCCACCGATGGCAGGGCTTTGAGATGGAGTTATTTAGGAAGTGGAAAGAAGTGGATGAGGGATGAAAATATGACGTAGGAGAAGGAAGGGAAGGCTCTAGTTCTGTTCCTCAAGGAAAGGCATACAGGGAAAACCCGAGCTTGGAGAGAAGTGAAAGGCACAAGAGGAACAAAGCAAAGGGTAGATTTAGGCAAACTGAGAAAAGAGGCTACTATAAAAGCACACTTGTAAAAATTAAATAAAATAAGAAAAAAAAGCTTGTGAATGAACCTTTAGTGAGATGGCAGGGGAAAATGAAGGAATGCGTATTTACATCCAGTTCTGGGTGTTCTGGTGGCACAGCTTTGCACGCATGTGCTCCCCCCCAGGCCCCCTGGGTAACTGCTCAGTGTGGGTAGGGCCCACTTACCCACTTGCAATCTGCTACTCCTTATCAGGAAAATAAGTTTGAATTATGAATTGATTTAGCACGTCTGGAGGAATAGCATCCAAACTCTTGAACATTCCTTCAGAAAATGCAGCACTTTGGTTAAAAGAAATTGGTGGTATCTGGGCTGTTGGATAAGGCTTTATCCTCTCCCACTGCAGTTTCTACTGTCTGAAATACTCGTGAAATACATACAATCTCATAACGATAGCTAATCTACTACTGGAGTGCTCCGTGGCAGCTCTTTGGAAGGGGTGCGTGGCTGGTTTTTTGGTGGAGTGCTGTCCGAGTGAACTGACTGCTGTCTGGTCTTGGTGTGGCAGATGGTTTTTGAAGAAGAAACTCAAAACTTACCATGAGGGTCAGTAATACGCCATGATGTTGCAAATTTCTGATGCTCTTTCTGCGTTTTTATGTAATAGTGCTTACACCTTGGTGTTTTAGTGAATGAATATAGGCCTGATTGCTTGGCCATTTATTGGTGAAGTTTTTGAAGTTTTGAACTTTGAAGTTTTTCCCAAGACTGTTCTTTTAAGCAGTAGCAGTTTATAGAAATTTGTTTGCTACAAACTCTTCCTTTTGTCCGAGGATCTCCTGAAGTTTTCATGCACTTGCTGTGTTCTATTTTTGTGCCTTAAGTTACTGATGTCAAATTACACTAGTTTTCCTTTGTAATTCATCTTCCTTGCTGTGGCTGCTGTCTTGCAGCTTATAATCTCAAAAAGTTTTGGAACTCGTATGAAAGAATAACTCTCTGGAGGGAGAAATCAGTTGTTTGGAGTCACAAGCACAGGTGATTTGCTAAATCCTTAAAGTGTCTTTCAGAATATAAACTGAACTATTTTAAGGCTTTATCCTAGTTATATGTATGATTCCTGGTTGGGCAGCAAGGGAACTGACTCTGCTTGGTCTTCTGAGTAGCTGGTACATGGGTAGTGACTGAATATCTGCTCTTTCACCCTTCGATATTCCACTCGTGTAAATGGCTCTGTGTCTGTTTCGTCGAGATTTACAGTGATGGAGAACTGGCCGTATAGGGCTCGTTCACTTCTTTTAATTGGACAAATACATTTTCTCTGGTGGTGATCAGAATGAGTAAGGTCCTGGTACTTGCCCAAGGAGGTCAGTGAAAAGTTTAGACCTTTAGATGGTTTAAATTGCTACTGTAATTGTAATTTTAAATGTCTCGTTGATACTGATAGAAAGTGAGTAAGATCAAAAGTTTCCTAGTAAGTAGTTGGTTAAAGGACCATAATTTCAAATGTACCGAGCACAGAAATCTATTACTGTGTATAACAATAACCTCTATATATGCATGTGTGTGTATATATATATATATATATATAGGTTTATACTTTGGTTATAAATATGTACACGAGGGACTTCAGGGGTAGAATTGAAATGGCGGTCCCCAGCTCCGAGGGAGGCAGGCACAAATTATCTCAAACTGGAATCAGACTCTGAACTCAATGTGGTAAAGCCTTGTGGGGAGGAAGATCACATGAACTTCAGGCGGCTACCATGCAGTACAGCTTCGTGCCTCCCAGTCAGCCTTTAAAATACAGTGTAGGTACAGGTCTGTCTAAAAAGCTGTTGGATATCTATTTAGACCATCTTTTATTAATCCAATAGTTTGTACCATCAGCTATCTTGCCCCTTAGGTTTATTGAACAAAACCGCTTTGAATTTTTATTTATATACCTCTGTGTGTGTGTGTGTGTGTGTGTATTAAAAAAAAATACTTGTAACTTCTTTTAAAAGTGCTAGGGCTTAGTTCTGCTTTTATAAAAACTCCGTGGAGTTCAGATATTGATACGCTAGTGTCTTCTGAAAATGCTGTCTGTTGTTCAGGCTGTCTGTTGTCTTTGGTTCTTTTACATTTTGTAGAATATTTTTGTATTTCCAGGTCAACTAAAGTAAGTATGTTGTGGTAGACATAAAAGTCTGTTTTATGAGAATTTCTATTACAAATGTCCGCACCCTACTACAGTAAGAAAGCAGTAAACTGCCTGTAAAACAGTTTTCCTGATGAAGAATACTGAAGCTGTTGTACTTCTGCATGATCAGGTGGAAATGTCTGCTGATTTCAAGCTGTCTAATACATATGTAAAATAAACAATACTTACCATAGGTTTGTTTTAAATACCAGTAAAAACAGGTCCTGCAGTTCTGTTTGTCATATTGTATATTGCCAGTAGCTGAGGGTAATTTTTAAATTATATCTTATACATGCAGAATTTAATAAAAATATTGCAATGTATTGATTTTCATCTTTAGCCTTGCAGAGTTCGTAGGGTAGAGCTGTTAGGCTAGAGTTACATTGGTTAAGGGAGAAAAATCACGTGTGTCTTTCATCACTGGTTTGTCCCCCATGGATCTGCTAATGTCTTTGGCGTTTCAGCATGCTCATGACCTGCGTTTGGAACTTGAAAATGTTCACATCTTTTCTGTGAGAGAAGCTGAACAGCCCTAACTCATTAAAATATTAAAATGGCAAAATAAATTCTACCTAATTTAATTTGAATAGTTAATCAGAAACTTCAATCGTGATTGAAAACCAACCACTCAGAAGACAACAAAACAATCTGGTAAAATGGAAGTAACAATAAAATCATATCTGTATTCTAGTTGTAGCGTTCATTTGCAAGCGACTCCTTGGTTTTTTTTTATAAGGCTATCAGTAATAGTACTGATTCAAAGCATTATCAACAGGGTCGTTTCGGTGAGTTGAGCAAACAGGAGGCTATCATAATTTAAGTGCATTTCCAAAGCAACTCTGAGAGGTCACAAGTCTTGCGCAGTGAGACATGGCACACTCGTGTCCATCAGACTCCATATGAGTGCATCGTCTAGTCCAAAAAATAGTAGGAGCCAGAGTCCAACATGCAGCAGATTTAAACTGGGACAGCTTCTGATTCAGAGCTACTACTGAAGCAGACTTTTGTACCGTAAAAGCTTATTAAATGCATGGTAAGCTTCAAACACATCGGTATTCTGTTGAGTGTAATTAGCTATTACCATGGTTAAATTAGTACACTTGTTTATTTTTTTCGGATCCAGGCCTTAAAGAGTAAGTCTGAGGAGAGCCTTTGCCTTGAATATTTTCTGATGCAAATATCCATAGCAATCTCTTAGCTCAGAGATACGTAACATTAATTTTAACGTGTTGCTCAAATATGCTAACTGGAAAAGAGCAAGTTGGCCTCTGTATTTTCAAAACCACACGTATTTCTGGATTCATTAAACTTATTGAACCTTCTCAAGGTACAGGTTGCAATTCTAAAAGTCTCACCTTTCATGTAGGCTGTGGGAACATACAGGTTTTCTGACCTTCCGATCAGCAGGGATTCACCATTGAAAAAACTAATGAACTGGGAGGAGCACATCTAGAGGACACTGAGTAGTACTAGCCTTTTAGTTCAGCACATTGGGTTTTCGAGTAGGACTTGACTAAGTAGCTGCAAGATCTTGCATGCCCCTAACTGGTGACAATTACAGTATTTGCTCTTTTGAATGCCACTTAGGCATGCCAACAGGAACAATTAATCTCTGCAAAAATCAAAGCTATTGAATAGGTGCATCTTGAGATGTAGGGATGGACTAAGATAAGCCCGCAAAATCAATCCAGAGCATTTTCTATGATTTAATATCTTAATACAGTTAATAATGATGGTGGCCTTATTTATAGCATAGATTCTTTAACACTGCCTGGTGGCAGTGGAAAGTGAGTTGATTTTTTTTGTTTGCTCACTTGTGATTCATATGTAAACACGGGAGAGGGAGTGAGCCCTCCTAATTTAGTTGTGTCTGGCCAATCCCTTATAAACAAATACTAGTCAGATGCTTTTATTTTTCCATGCATTTTTCGGAGGCAGAAAAAATGCTTTTCCTCCAGCATTCTTGAGAGACTGTTATATGATGAGCTGTGACTTAATGTAGTTTAAAAACCCCCAAAGTAAACAAAACAACATTTACTCACAAGGAAGCACAATATTTGTCATGTTTAACCTTGTTTTTTCAATAGAGATAAGAAACTGCCTGAAGCCTTCAGGAAACTGGAGTTTTAAACTCATAGTGTAATTAATTTATTTTATTAAAATACGTTTACGATTCCCTTCCTCTGAGGACTAGCCATGGTAGGGGTACAGATTGGGCAGAGGGTTTCAGCTTTCCCTTGGCAGAGGGTGTTTGTTCTGAACTATCCGAGTTGCGTGCAAACGTGAATTTTTGTGGAACACGATTTTTTTTAATTCGTTTAGATAGTAAATTTCCAAATATTTTCAATATTTTAAATGGTGGTGGAATTTTAAATGGTGGTGGTTATACAGATAGTGTAAGAAAGGAAATGCAATTTCTTCCCCCACTGCTCTAAGAGCAAATCCTCAAATAAGGCCTAGAAAGTAATCTCCAGATCTTGCCGCCTGGCATTGCTCTCCTAATTGCATATGATAAATAATAGGGTTTTGACTTAAAATTCTTGAAACTGGTCTTGGAAAATGTTTAGATTTGGTTTGAGGAACTGAGAGGGTTTTTTTTTCTTTTTTTTTTTTTAAGTAACTCATCAATATTCTTGGTTTGTACAAATGATTTAGGACTCGTCAGGCTTTTTGTTTGACCATGCTGATTTGCATTTCTTTAAAATGATTTTTTTTGTGTGAAAATGGTATTTTTAGAGAGAATCCTTTCCCCCAATAGAAAGTGATCAGGCTACTTCCTCTGGGACCCAGCTCAGCTCAAATATTCACGTTGCTATATTTCTCACAGCTAGCGTATAGCCATATTACTTACATTGGCCAAGTCTTGGTCAGGTCGTTTTCTTTAAAACTTTGTAGCGCAAAGTGTCTGGTAGAATTTGCCTCTTCACCTTACAGAAATAAGTTTCTGGACTAGGAAAACTGCTTCCTTTCTAGCTTACTAATAACTAATACTTCCACAGCAAATATATGTATCCAAGACCTGTGAGACTGTAATTTAAACAAAAAAAAAGTAAGTCTTTTCTGTGTGTAAGTGTCCATAAAGTTTGTGGATTTTTTTTTAATAAATACACTAACAACTTGATTTACATGACCGAATGTAATTGTTCTTTTAGGGTATCTGTTTAAATAGCTGCAGTTTCCAAGTATTTAATTTCTGCTGAAAGTCTTTTTAACAGGAGACCATAATACCCATTAGAGAATAGCGTATCGGCTACTACTTCATAAAATGGATTTTGATAAAATGTCTGGAGTTAAAACTTGGGGACGCTCTTGAGTCTGATAGGGTTATGATGCGTGCAGGGGTCCGGCTGAGCAGTCCATGAAACAACCTGAGCCTAAATCTGTACAGCAAAATGCTTTTATTTTATTTTGTTTAAACTAGTCATTACTGAAACACTTACTTAGGGAAGTTTGCTTAAAGATGTTTAATTGCGTAAGATGTTTGGTCTTGCTCTGTTGGAAGGAGTTGGCTTTATTGTAAGAGAGAATAGCATGGACAAAGATGTTCGCTTAAAGCCTTGCTGGTCCTTAAACCTGCCTGTCCCAGGCTCGGCATGTAGGTCTTAGGCTGTTCCCCATTTGCAGGTTTGCTTTCTGCCCTTTTCAGCAATGCTGTTTTTCTGTGCTAGGAAAAAAAGGCGTGTAGTCTTCCCATGTCGTGTCCAGTCACTTCTGCTTAACTTCTCGGTTAATTGCTGGCCGAGCCGGGCAGGGGTGGGGGGTGGCGATGAGGGGTGCCCGAGAGGTGTGGAGAGGGAGGATGGGGAAGCGATCTGAGCAGCACGTGGGTACCAGCCGTGGGACAGCTCTCCACTCCCCGTGGGCAAGGCGTGAACTTGTCAACGGCTGTTGCAGCCTTTGGAAAGGCAGGGGTTTTCAGAGTGTATTTGTTACTGCGGTAGCAAGCTTCTCTGGACCAACAGACTTGAATTAATCAGCAAAGGTAACTTTTACGTTGAGACTTTTATTTATTTTGTGTTAGTATTTTTCAAATGTGTTGGTTAACTTGTTTTTATGTTAATACTGAGGAAAACAAAGAAACTCAGAGGAGACAGCAAGAATGACTTACCCACTCCGTTAATGCAAAACCTCTTCCCCATTTTTAATAGCACAGGAAGCTCTTCATCTAGATGTTAAGCACTCACTTGGTTTGGTTTCTGAATTTAAAAAAATGACAAAGGAAAAGTGGTACAAATAACATTATACCAGAGATCTTGGGCTTCTTACGTACTTGCAGCATAGCACACTAGACTAAAGTCTCTAGTAGTTTTTTTTAAAGTATGGTATTTTTACAAAATATTCTTTATTGTCAAAAAAAGTGATACAAAGTTTAGGTTTGCTTAAAAGTGAGACTCTGGAAACTTGCTGTAATTACATAAAGAACGCTATGCTCTTTTACATGAGCAGTAAACAACTGTTTATCCAAATAAAACAGGGTTGTTAATAGACAATTTTTTTAAAGCAAAATACCTTTTATGCTGTTTACTTAATGATACATACTTAAAATATAGTTAGGTGATGCTTTAGAATACTTTGAGGTTAGCAGTGGAATATACTGTTGAATAGATTCGGGTTTTGTTGGTTCTTTGCATTGATATTTCTAATAGTAATGTTGATTTTCTGTTAGTTTTAAGGAAAACATTCTTTCACGAGGGAGAACGATGAAGATAATATTTGCTTGTCCTTCTGCTGTGTAAATGAGCCACTAAATCATCTGACACCTGTTTGGCGAATAAGCGAATGTGCGTGAACTAGCAGGTAAAATTAAGGATTTAGGAGGAGATTAAAACAGTTTTAAAGGACCACTTCCAAAGGTTTATAGAGTTGTAATACTAATGGCCTGTTGAGCAGAGAGAAGAGCTTGCTACCAACAGGATGTCAAAAATACTTGAGAGTTTCTTTATGAAACACCTTTGAGTGCTCGTGGGTATGGAAGTGTCAAGGCAATGCAATTTGAAAAAGTCTAGTGAAACCTGGTAGCTGTAGCATTATGCTGGCAACTGGAGGTGGTGACAGAGTGTGCCCAGAGTGGAGCTACTTTATAAATTACTGAGAAGTAAAGAAGAAAAGTGGAGTTTTGCGGTGTGCAGCTACGTGTGAGAAGGAAACAAAAATACCCATGCTCTTTCATACAGAGAAAAGGAAGAGTTACCAAGTGATAGCAAGCAATTACAGTGACTAGTGATAAGATGGAACTGGAGAAAGACCATGACAAAGGTTTTCCTATCGCTGTCGGTATATTCGTGGTGGCACTGGCAGTATCTGCCTTGTTCGTTCAGGTTCTTGCATTGAGAAACCGGACAGACGTGGACAAGTTTTGGTCAGTCAGACTTCTCTTGGAGGTGCATGATGGCAGGCAACAAGCTCAAGTTAAGAGATTGGTAATTCTGATCAGGTACAAGGAAAAAGAAAAATTTTGAGGGTGGAAGAGGTTGCCAGACAGACTTGCAGGATCTTCATCCTTGCAGATGCTCAAAACTTGACTGAGCAGCCTTAACCTACTTGGCCGTGCTTTAGGCAAGGCGTAGGATTAAATGTCCCTTCCATCCTCAGCCACTGTTACGATTCCGTGTTCAATCTGTAGGAGAGTGGCTTTTAATTTAATCTTCTGTAATGAGGTTCCCTGGGGAGCGAGGCACGTCACTATCACGTCCTGCTCACAGCCTTTCGGGACCACGGGGTGCTCATGGCTCACCTCGTCCCCGATGATGGGTGGCTGGCAGGAGTGGTGTCTCCACTGACTTTCTCTGGGCATCTCCTAATCTGTCAGAGGTCCAAAATACAGTGCTTCTTTCAGCTCTGAAACAAATAAATCAAATGCAACTATTGAATCTACTTACGATTTCTTTTTAGGGATTCCTGAGCTGAGTCATGCAATTCATAGACAGTGACCCAATTTGTAATTAAGAAAGATGATGGACTCGGAACTTGTCCAAAACTAATTCATATTTAGCTCTCACCCCCGACAAATCACATGCATTATCAGCAGTATTTTATTGATTACACTTTTTCATATTAAAAATCACTGGTGCATATAATCTTAATTTTGGAAAGGGTTTTAAAAGGTACTCAGGAGCACTACCGATAGAGGAATTGATTTGTTGTCATTAGAACAGCATTATGCAGAGGCAAGAAAAACCTCAAGTTGAGCATTTTCTAAAGGCATTGTATGCTGCACCCCTGCATTACTGGAGATGCAGATTGTTGCAAAGAGGGGAAAAATAAGGAAAAAGCCATAAAGCTTATCTTCTTCAGCCCACAGAGCTCTTGCACTGTGGGATGGACAATGTATACTTCCTTAGTTCGAGTATTTCCAGGAAATTGGTCAGGTATTTTGCATCTTTTCATACAGTGGGTATGGTGTGCTTATGGGTTTATTTTGTTTGTTTTTTATATATTTATAAACTTAGTTTATATTATATTCTTATTTATATTATATTTTATATAATATTTCTATATAA
>NW_009194281.1:0-863 GCF_000690835.1 Fulmarus glacialis
CTAGAATTGAGCCCTGAGGAACACCGGTGACCGGTCACTGATCTGATAACTGTAAATTATCTACCATTTTGGTGGTCTCCAAAGGAAGGTCAGAGTTTGCACACAGAGGATGTGGTCCCTGAGTGCTCATTGTGGGATGCCACTAGCTGTGGCATCGCGCACACTGACTGTATCAGTCAGTTACTGTAGTTGCCGTCTTTGGGGCAAGCTTGAAAGAAGGTTTATGGGGCTTAAACAGTTGCTGTGTGTCAGCTGATTTGCAGTAGGTCTCCACATGCCTGAATCACAGAACCGTGGACCGGTTGAGGTTGGATGGGACCTGTGGAGGTCATCTGGTCCAAACCTCCCCGCTCAGGCACCTAGAGCCAGTTGCCCAGGACCGTGTCCAGATCGCTTTTGAATATCACGAAGAAGGGAGACTCCACAACCTCCCTGGGCAGCCTGTGCCAGTCCTCGGTCACCCTCACGGTGAAAAAGCATTTTCTGATGTTCAGAGGGACCCTCCTGTGTTTCACTTTGTGCCCATGGCCTCTGGTCCTGTCAGTTAAAGAGGTTGTATGTAATAGCCTGCAGTGAACCAAGCAGATGGAAGCTAATTCATGTGTTTCATTCTAGTGTCCAACTGCAGCGTGTAGCACAGGACAGTCCCTGGCAAAATCTCTGGTTTGTTTCAGGGAAAGAAAGACGTGGCTCTTGCAGTTCATGCTGAACCATGCTCAGCACTCTCAGCCACTTGCGGGTGCAGGGTTTGCCACTGGACATGTCTTTAATTCCAAAGGTGTGAAACATTACCTTCAGTCAACTTGACAAGCATTTTTCTTCCAGAATTTAGTTTTCAAACCCACAAATCTCAGCAGCAAGTA
>NW_009194282.1:0-498 GCF_000690835.1 Fulmarus glacialis
GCAGCCTCCCGCGCGCTCTCCCCTCGCAGCCCGCCGTGCCCTCTCCCTCCACGGCCTCCCACGCCCTCTCCCATCACAGACCGTCGCGGCCCCTCTCTCTTCACACAGCCGCCAGTGAGCCCTCTCCTGCTCCCTTGGAGATGCCCCTTGCTCCCTGCTTAAGGCGGCCTGTGCCTGCAGCTCTGTCCCTCTTGTCCCCCTCCCTTGGGTCTCTGGTGCAGCCCAGCGTTTCAGTGGCTTTGGCAGGATTCAGCCTAAATACTCTTGTGTTTACGCTAGCTGTGCTGCAGAATCTTCCCTGCCACGGCTGTAAGTGCCAGGGGGCAAGTACGATACTAGCAAAAGGGGTGCTGGGAAGCCTGCTTTCCTGAAAGTGTGGTTTTCATTGCACCTGACTAGACATGAAGGGGCCTGCAAGGCCCGCTTCCTGGCTGTGGTGTGGGGCTGTGATCTGGCCGCTGCTGCCTGGTAGGACGTGGCAGGGAGGGGTCTAGGTTG
>NW_009194282.1:529-23029 GCF_000690835.1 Fulmarus glacialis
GGTAGAGCTCTAGCTTGCGGCAGACCCTTAATCCGGGATAAAGGCCACTAGCAGCAGCCCGCTAGTCCCAAAAGTTTGAGAACCTGTGCCCAAATCTGTACCAGTGAGAAGAGCAGAGGCTCTATATGCCTGAGGAAGGGTAGAGAGTTTGCAGGGGTATGCTGAGGTCTGTACTGACAAAAGAGTAGCAGTGATGGTTGTGCCTGTCCTGCACAGGTTGGGACAGGCTCAGCCTTGCAGACTGAATGCCTAAACTTCCTCGCCAGTCTTGAAAGCAAATCCTTTATAATCAGGTTATAAATTTAAGGACAATATATGTGTATTGTCCATTACAGGTTAAAAATAACTTAGATAGAAATTAGGACCTCCTAGAAATAGTGGAAATTAACACATTTGCCTTGTCTGGCAGTACTTCCCAAAGCAGGCAAATGGTTTTCAAAATTAAATATAACACTGATTATATAGTCTTTCAAAGTTAATACTGTATTTGCTGATATCGCTTCAACTGCACTCATTGCTGTTTCAACAACACTCTGTAGAGGTATTGTTTTCTGCTAACACCTATTCTGTAATGTGTCTTGAAATTTCACTTCTGTGAAGTTTGGAGTGCAAAAATAAACTGCGTCATTTTCAAAAGAGAAGCTTTAATTTTATTCCCACACAATAATCCTGTATTCCTCAAGTTTGTTGAATCATGTGATATTTTATAGCCAAAGAAAACAATAGTTGTTAATTAGAAATTTATTATATGTGTGGCTGTACATCTAGACAAGGTTTGTTTTGAAAGCTTGAGAAATTAGAGAAGTCTGTTGTCCATTCAGTCACTGGGAATTTAATCAGATATGACAGCTTTGTTTTGCATTTTACTGGTTAGATTTGCTGTCATTTGGTAACCTGCTCAGAGAATTGTGTGGATGGTGCTCTAGAATAAACCACAACTTTCCTGCTTGCTCTTACTCCAGTAGTTTGAAATTCAGCTATAATAGACACAGTTGTTTTTCTAATTCACATCTGGATCCTTTAATACTCTTACTACATATGCAGTGAATGTTCTTAAGCATACTTTAGTGAGAGGTAGAGGGCTTTTGCTTGAGATGTGGCCACATGTAGAAAATAGAAGACTAGTAAATATTTAAAGGACATGTTTTCTAGAAAGAAAAAAAAAGTTGCTATATCCTCTATTCCCATAAGAGGACTGGAAGACTTTCTAAGTTTTTTCTTTTAAATGTTATATGGCAATACGATTTGTTTAATTGTTATTCTGAAATTTCCTGACTAATCTTGTCCTGAATTTAATGAAATTTGAGAGAATTATACACAAAGAAGTAATGTGAGATATTGCCAACATTGAGAGCTGCCCTTTTTAGGTGTCTTGTTGAATAACATCCCCTGGATCAGAGAAAGATGCTTTTTCTTAACTGTTAGTGCGTGTTTTTTAAAACTTACGTAGGCAGGCACACATACGTAGAATACACATTGGTTTTGCCATCCTCGTCTCTAGCTCTCCTTTTCAATTAAAAGATCAGTATTTCTTTCCCCTCAAAAACACTCGTGCAGCCTTTCAGTTCAGCTTGGGCAAGCTTGGAAAGAGAAGCAATGTTCAAGAGCATTGCTGTTGGGTCTTGTCACTTCCCTGAGAAATGAGCCCACGTTCCTTCATACTCAACTACTCTGCTGTTAACCTGTTGCACCAGAGGAAAACTAAAGGAATCTTATCCCTGCCTCCTCTTCCAATACATTATGTCTTTTCAGCCCTGGTCAGGGGCAGTCCTTCCAATTTCCGGGGAATTCAGTTGTGCAAAGAGGAAAGATGGAAGTCCTAATGTCCTACAAGTCAACACAGAGCCTGGAATGACTTGGAACAGCTGCCATTTAAATATTTGAAAAGTAATTTGTTACATCACCATAAAAAAAAGGCCGTACTATGACCTCCCATTTTCTAGCAATGTTTTCTCATATTTTCAAATAAGATGATATTTTTCAACAACAAATCACATTGTTTACAAATTATACTTTTGCCCAGTAAAAGTGAAAGCTGGTGGTTTTCAGAGCTGACTCAAGATCACTAAAGCTTTGCCGGTACAATGTATGCCTGGTGCCATAGCAGAAGAGCTGTCACTGTAGACAGTCTTATAGCAGGACTAAATAGATGAGAGGTCTTCTATTTCTTCTAAAGGTTACAGAAATTTTTGTTCGGTTTGAAGAACTTAGTTTTGGGAGTTGATGATAAAGATTATCACTTCTTATATGTGACTTTTTGAAGTAAGTTTATCCTTCCTGCATGATTTGCTTTTTGAGCGAAATACACACTCTGGTTGAGGGAATGCAAATAGAGAAACTTCTGTTAATTACAAGAAAAAGACAGTATCACTTTGGACCTTAAAATATTATGTTGTTACCTAGAAAAGTTAACATGTAGCTTTGTAACAAGATTTCCATGTCAGCTGAAGCAGTATGATTTTTGCTAGTGCAATAAAATGGTAGAATGCTTACTGTGACTGCAAGTTGTAGTGCGTAAAGTGTGCACGTGTTTTGCTAATTTGAACAGATATTTTAGATGTCAACTGAATGGATTCCAGAATTGCATCACAGAGTAAGAAGGAAATTTGTTGCAGTTTATGCACACAAAAAACCAGAGCTGGGCTAGGATAAGAACCTCTGTGTCAACAGTTGCTTCTGAATAGTCGCTTTGAAAGCTCTTACCTATGCTCTTTGAAATACTTTTCGTTAGCAATCAAATAGCTGGCAGTAACTGTCAGCATGTAAAAACCTGCTTCAGGTCACATTGTTTCCATCTATGATATTATTCAGAAAAAGTCTGTTTGGGCATAATTTCTAAAATGCCATTTGTAAGCCTATGAAGGGTTTTTTCACTGTCTGGTATTAGAAATGCAAGGTCTCATTCTTGTTGGTTGAATGTGCAGGATTAATAATTTCAGTTCACTGCATATTTTCTGACGATAATGTTCCTCATCTTAATCAGTGTCAAGTTTCTATAGCAACTAGCATTTAAAAGTGAGAGACAATAAGTGATAGTGTTGCTATCACTGTTAGCCAGTAAGAGTAATGGAGAAAATGTTTGAAAATAGATGTCCCAAGTATTTTCACATGTACCTTCTTCCATCTCTTAAAGAACTTGGATTGAGACCTATGGATAGCGTAAGATCATATTAGTGTATATTCATTTAACTAGACATCAAGTAATGTAATTATTTAAATTGGTCATAGTTTTTTTTCCAAATATTGAGCAAAGAAGGACGCAATAAGCACAGTCATTTGTGGGTTTGTCTTTGATCAGTGTGTATATGGCATAATCAATATAATTTAATGTGTTAACAGAGATATAAAAAACTTGGTGAAACCCTGTTGCTTGTAATCACTAGTGTAGTCCAGGAGGAAGAGGTGGATTCTGGTAACAGCAGAAGGATGCAGAGACTACTGCAAAGCACAGGAGGCAAGTGCGCTAAAATCTGTGGAAGGTTTCCATGAGCGTACAAGCATGTAGAAGCTTGGGATGCTAAAGTCACTGGGAGCTTTTCGTAAGTAGGTTTGGTTTGTAGTCTGTGACACACAGAAACATTGGGATAAACAGTATTTGTGACAGACATGTATTTAAAACCAGTATTCTACACTAGCACACTTTTCTAAAAATATCCAAACACATACGGCTGAAGTAAAGAATGTATTTCAATATTTTATTGATTCATGTATCATTATCAATATGACTTTTAAATCAGTTAAATCATTAGCTGAAAGATTCAGTATGACTGTTTTCTTGATTCTGTGAGTATTAAAGGGACGCTGTCATTTTCCATGTGTATATGGCCTGACAAAATCTAGCGTGGCAGATGGAAGTTCTTCCCTTAGTTTGAATAGACGGTCTCATCATTATAATGCATTTTCTCTTTTTTACTTCAGCACTGAAGTGCTGCATATTGGGAGGGTGGTAAGTCCCATCTGGAAACACATTGTAAATTACTAGTGGTGAAGACATGGCACTTTACTTTGTCTAAGAAAAGTAAACCTAATTCATTTACTCATGGTAATAGGCAAATATCTGTTTCTACCCCAAGATCCTTAAGACTGTAATAAACTTTATAGTAAGATTGTAATTCAATCATAATTATGGATGATTACCTTA
The DNA here is from genome assembly GCF_000690835.1 of Fulmarus glacialis. Classification (NCBI taxonomy): domain Eukaryota; kingdom Metazoa; phylum Chordata; class Aves; order Procellariiformes; family Procellariidae; genus Fulmarus; species Fulmarus glacialis. The sequence continues at coordinate 4,671 of NW_009194282.1, forward strand.
TTGTCCATAGAGCAGTCATATTGATCATGCTGTTAGGGGGGTGTGTGTGTATATTTGTATAAGTCTGTGTTTTGGAAATATCTTTCCTGTGACCTTGTCCAAATCCTGTGGGCACCTCTTTTAATAACTGTCTTTTGAAGTGATTTTATGCACCTGAAGAAATACCTTGTTGCACACCTCTGAACTAAAATAGCAAAATTTTTGCTAGACGTGCATGAAATTGCATGAAATTTAAAACATTTATGACCTTGGTTCTTGCCTGCTATTGCTGGACAGGTTGGCAAAATTAAACAGGATTCAGCTGGGTCCACATAGCTTTCCTCATGAGTGGAGATGGATAGACAAATTTATCCATCATCGCTGCTACTTCCTAGTCAAGTGGAGGATTTGGAGCAAAAGAAGGGAGAACAAGTTGGAACTGAAGCCTGCCTTAGCAGTTGCAGCAGGTAATTTCCTTAGGGAGCAGAGATGTCACTGGCAGAGGCCATTTTTCAATGCAGAGTGTTGTCTTCTGTGGTGACTTGTTCCAGCCCTGCCTGTTTTATCTTCATTCTCTCTCCCCCTTCTTTCCATTTAGCTAGTCTTTTCTGAACGCAAATCACACTTGTATACCTGGGTGGGTATAGCTGAAATCTGCATTGCATTGTGTTGTTTACTTTGCTTAATAGTTATATTCCTCTACTTCAAGCTTTCTCTAAGCTGTTTAGGGCAGCAGCTATCATTGAGTGGACTTCCTGGAACAAATAAGGAACAGCAGCTTCCCTCTGTGATTGCCGTATGCTTGTAGCCACATAGCAGGGAAGTAGCTCTATTTCTGTGCAGGTCTAGCTCAACTCTATGTGACTGCTGCATGCAACCTGGCTAGTGGCTTTCTACAGTGCTTGAAACAAGGTCCAAAGTTTTGCTTGGCATTTGCTATAATCATACTGAAAGAAGTGTCTCCCTCAGGCTTGGAGGAGTATTTAACTCTTAATAAGATTCTCTCAGTAAGATAGCTTAAGGAATACATTATTTTAACATAAAAATTCTAGCTCAATGTTGTCTAAATGGTGAGCTAAATGTTGTCTAAATATGGAGCAGGTTTCCAGATAAAGCCATGCCATCTTGTAGCAGTGTAAGATTTGGCATTGAAAATGAGGATGGAAAGTTTGAGCTCTACTTTTAACTGATAGGTGCAACCTAATATTTTTTGGAGATGTAGCCAAATTATATTTAGCATTGATTCTGAGTCTGATCTTGTTGTCCTCACTCATGTGTGCAGTCCTGCTCATTTCAAATACCTGCAAGCTTTGCTTGTTCAATTAAGATATTACAAGCCTGTTCTGAATTTCCTTGATTCACTTGCTTGGCCAGGCTTTATTTGAAGTCCTAAAACATTTTTTTTCCTCAGTATATATTTTAATTACTTATGACATATTTTAAATTTAATGAAGTACCTGAAAATCCCTGTGTTCATAGCAGACGCATCAGACTACTGCATTAGACACATGTATTACCCAAATAAAGGTGGAGGTGAACCTTTTCCTAATAAGTTTTAAGTTGCTGTAAGAGGAGAAACAGATAATAAAATGTACACTTGTATTAAATTTGCACTTGTAAGCTATAATAGGAGAAAGTTCAATACAAGTGTCTAGCTGAATCTCTCAGATTATGCTCCAGTTATTTTTTTATTTTAGGTAGCAATTCAGCTTTTTAATTTTGCTTTGTTTTGTGTAGTGGTGTCTTTAGAGGAAACATAGTGAACAGAAAAAAATAAGAGCATTAGGCCACTTGGTGGTGTAATATGCAAAGGAAAATGAATCTGTCACGTTGAAGTGAAGGAAATGTACATAATAGACCATTTTTATTTGCTTATTATCTGATTAAACACGGTACAAGATGTTACCATGAACAGTTACTTTTTAAAGACCTTTAATTTCAAGCAGGTAGGCAAGTACATTTTGTAGGATTAATTCTGGTTTTAGCTGAGCTCTTACTGAAGGTGTTTGTGTTCAAGCTATTAATGGTCTGTTAGTTGGTTCAGAAATCCTGAAGTGGTTCACAGTGGAAAATCTATAATTTAAAAATGGAGAGGGCCACATGGAATCTGCAGCCCCCCCGTGTCTGACTTTAGTAACAGCTTTGGTTTTCATCTGCTGGAGTCTGGCGTCCCTCACATTCACAACAGGTGCAGAAGATTCTCCTCAACTCTTTGTATTTTATATGCACGTCTGAGATGCTTGGGAGAAGCTGCGGCATTGCAGTGCTGTGGGAGATATCTTGAATTGCACAAGCTGTGGCAAGAAAGTAGGGGTAATGGGTGCCAACAGTCCAGTACACTCTCCTGCAAATGCATATACCTGCCAAAGATACACGTGAGTTTGCATGGTGATACCGAAACACATATACGCTTGTGCAGTGAATACCAAAAGGGAGGGTAATGTGTGGAAGATCAGGTTGGCGGGGCCCATTTATTTTTCTCCATGCAATAAGAAGAATGAAAGGTCCAGCCTTCCATTGGCTTTTAGTTCAAACTTCTTTTAGGCAGGTACAAAATGTTTGAGCTCAGCAGGATGCCATAGGGTCTGCAGAGCAGTACGTGCAGAGACAAAAATTTATACTCTATGCACTGGTGTTCATGCCAAGAGAGAAAAGTGAGCATAAAAGAATCAGTATAATGCTGCTCTGCAAATTCTAGCAGAAGTAAACATTTTCCATGCTAAATGGGGCCCGCTAAGGAATGTCAGTTTTAGTCAAACTGTTATTCTGAAATGGTAATCAGAATTTTCTTTTCTGAGGGAAAGAAAACCAAAGGAAAAAAGAGGAAGTTTCCATTCCTGTTTGACAGAAACATAAAAATAATAGTTAAGTTTCATTTTCAGGTTGAGGAAGGAAAAAATAAAGACTCGTATTTGGCTTGAGTTTGATTTGGCTTTTTAGCCTACAGCCTAGAAATGAAGTAAAATTTAAGAACAACTCAAGCCTGGGCTGTTCAGATTAAACTGAAGATATGATTTAGCCTTGTCCTTGATGATTGTACCAAATCTAGGTACTAAAAGAAGTAGCAGGTACTTGCTAATTTTAAGAACAAGTGACCCAGGTAGTGTCCAAGTGGGTACTAACCTACTGGGACCTTGGCTTAAGTGAATTTATCTGTATCGTATTATTATGTTCCTCTGTCAATCCAGAATGTGTAGTTGAAGTGAGGAATTCACATGTCGACTCTTAAGAGCTGTAAGGAGGGGCTTACTCTTTAAATCATTATGGAGCGTACTGCTGTGCTTCAGAAGACAGACAACATCAGTGATGGTTGATCTGTTGCTTATCGTTCTTGTTGGTGTGGGTGATGACATCCTGGATCATGTTCTCCTGGAACACCTTCAGCACTCCACAGATTTTTACATAAATTAGACCTGAAATATTTCTAACTTTCCCATAACAAGCCAGGTGACAGATAATTGATCATCTTATGTTGTACGTATTATCTCCTGAAACTTTCAAGTAGTACTGATGATCAAAGATGTAGTGTGGATGGGAAACACATAATTTGTAGCATACTTCTGTAGCTTCTTTGATATCCTCCACAAAGCTTGGAGGAGGGCAGCATAAACAGAGTGTACTGTAAGGTCACTTTAGATTGCTGATTATATGTAACCAAAATAATACCATTTCAATATCCAAATATTAAGGACCTGTTGCAGGCTATGAATCTCTTAAAAAATTACTACTGTGTGGAAATTACTAAGAACTTTTGGTTTAAACTTCTACTTTTTTTTTTTAATTCTGAACCCACTCAGTAGAATACAGATTCTTTGGAAGAGATTGGCTGGGATCAGAAAGTTGACAGTTGCAGAAAGGAGATGAAATTACATGAAAACTGTGAGAAATTTGTCTGGCTAGGCTGATTTACTAGAACTCTGCACTGATTTTTGTTCTTCCAAAGTCTTTGCGAATAACTAGCCTGATGTCGAGTGAGAGGGGAGATGGATGCAATCTGTAGGGAGGAACATGGCTCCACTGTACTCTTGTTATGCTTCTCTTTATTGTGCTGCTCTTCTATTGAGAGGATTTGCTGAAAAAAGTGTACTAAATGACAACTATATGATAAATTTTTTTTATCACCTTTAAAGAAAAAAATAACTCATTTGCTCAAGTGAGCGGGGGAAGGAGTTTAAGGATTTAAGCATGTAACTGTTCAGATGGAGTCCGTTTGGTTAGACCTAAATTCCTTATGTCGTTGCTCATTAATGTTGTTGTACCAAGTGTTTATGCATGAGTGTCCGAGAAGAACTGGATGTGATCAATTCAAAATGGCCTTGTCAGACTGTATGAAGAATTCACTCTGAGATATATGTGGAAATGCATGCTTTATGATTTATTCTGACAGGGTATTCACATTGCTGTTTTAAGTGTTTCTCCAAATCTTTTCACAGTAGATGATCAATTAGTGCTTTACTTATTCTTTCTATTAATTTAAAACGTGAAAACAACAATATGGCCACTTCTTATAGGATTTTTATGTATCCTATGAAATGAAATCAATCAGATCAGTGATCTGTCTGGTTCTGTCGCCAACAGGTTCTTAGGAGATCTGCCTCTTGTTGCACTGATTTCCTTGTTTCCCCCTCTAGTAGAAGGTTAACCGAATTACAGCACTCTGCAGACCCTGGGGCAAGAATCAGATTCTGATCTTGGAGTTGGAATGGACTTTTTGTGTAGGTTTTTGTAAACCCTTCTTTCCCTTCTGCAGTCTTCTTGTCTACAAAGGAGACTACTAATTCTAAATACTGCTTGTCTTAACAGGTTATGAAAGCTTACCTAGAGTTGTATTAGGCAACTTAAATGTGTGGCGGCATGGTTATGTCCTGATGTTACATCCTGATGTTGAACATTTATTTCTCTGAAGGACTTTGTCTTGCATGCTGAGGATGGAATGATCCAATATTATTTGAAGTTTTAAGCTCATGTTTTGTTTTTCACCCTGCCTTACGGCAGGTGGTTCCACAGACTGATTGGGCAAGAAGGTGTTTTCTTTTATCAGTGTTTTAAATTGTCTGTCCTTCATTTCATTCACATGCCCTTGTTTTCCATATAGAAAAGCATGAATTTCAGCCATAGTTACCCTCATGCCAAATTTTCTTGGAAAACCAAAACTGTTTGTGTTTAACCTTATAGCAAGCTAGCCAGTATTTTTGCCCTAAAACCATAGTACCTTGAGTCATACAACTTCTTGCCTTCAGTTGTTTGGTGGGGTTTTTTTCGTTGTTTTTTTCTTTGTTTTTAGAGGAGCAATTTTTCATCTTTGTTGATGCAGGATAAAAGTTGAAAATGTGTATTTCAGAGAGTAAATTAACAGGAAATGGAAATATACAACTTTATTTATTTTAAGGTAATATGATTATTCTCTAGTGGAAAGAGCCTAACCTGTGATATTTTGAAAGCTTGGTGTAGCTATTTTTTTCTCTTAAACCTTGTCTTTATTGAAATATCTGAACATTAGAGGTATTTCTAAATGTAGCTCCTGATCTCGAGCTACTCCTAAGAACTGTTGCCAAAAGATACACATAGGAAGCAGTTCAGGAAGAAGTTTTAACCATGCATTAGATGGCACTTTCAGAGTCCTTGCTGGACCAGCAATATTGCTGGAAATGTTTGTTTCAGATAATCTATCAGGGGGTGTTGCAAATATTTTTCTGCTTTTTATAGAATCTGTTTCTCGTTTTGCAAGTGGATGCTAGATAAAAAGGGCAATGCAACTTCAGAAAAATAATTTAACATTTTTGCTTGATTTAATTGGAGGCATAAATATAAGAGTCATACTTACTCAACTGAAACCTTAGATTTATTGTTACCTACCAGAATTCTTGCTTTATAGTACAGGGCAACACTTCACAGTTGCCAAGTTTCACTGGAGATGAAGTGATAATCTCTGGCTGTAAGTTGTAAATTGCTTTGGGATAAAAGGTACTGCATAAATGTAAATTGTTACCTTATTAAATGCAAGTGTAGCATAACATGGTCTTCAAATTACTAATGAGTATTTTTTTTGCAAGTCTGGTGGCTTTTTTAAGATAAAATAGCGCTGGGTTTATTTAATCAGCCTAAAAGGTTCTTATCTTGCACATTGTGATACTTATTTTTATTGCTATAAACAAACATTATTTGGAAGAATTGCAGGATAAAAAAAGATAAAGTTTACAGTGTTTTTATTAGTCTTAATGTTTTGATTACCAATTAGGGTGCTTATTTTTCTGTTTAAATTAAAATCAATATTTTATTATAATACTTACTAAAATACATTTTTTGTCGTGTTGCTGTATTTAACAACACACAGAAGTCAAAATGTCATAGAATCTTTCCAGATGTGCAAAATGATTAAAGATGTTAAAATCAAAAACACTGAATGAGAAGATCATTTGGGGGATATTTAACTGAAGTACTGATGAATACCATTTTAAGATGTTTCTGTACCATTTGTATTACTTCAGTTCCTTCCCCCCATTTATATGCTTGGCTTTTAATAGGGTGGAGGCACAAAAATCAATGAGACTATAATTTAAATGAGTATTTTCGTCAGTAGGCTGCAAGATCATCAAATTCTTATCAATCTAATTGTGGCTGTTAGGAAGTGCTAGGATCTCAGTTCTACCTGACTAAATTTACCACTCATTTGAGCAACCATAAGAATACAAATAACATGTTTACATAACAACGACTGAAACTTGACAGGTAATATGCTTAAAATTATTTTGTTTCACAAGCTTACTTTATCCAGGGAAGAAACGGAGGAAAATAGCAAGGTTTTAAGTAGAAATTGCTTAGAAAGAAGGACCATAGCTAAGCATGTCCTTGTATGTGGAGCAAACAGGGGAAAAAACTCCCGGATAACTGGAAATTGTGAAGTTCTGTTATCGTTGTGAGAAAACCAGCAAGCAAAGCTTGATGAGAAGGGGTAAGACAAAGTAGCAAAAACCTGATTAAGGCTTAAATAATGATACAAGAGATATTCCCACAGCATGTAAAAACTAATTTTTGTTGGACACTGAACTTTTAGCAGGTCTGATATTGTTTCATTTTGTGCTGAACGACACTTCATTCATAATATGTACTTACATATTTTTAAGAATACTAATGTGTATAAATGATGAGAGTTTTATGCATGTGCATTTTAGCAAGTCTAATTTCACTCTCAGAGCATGTTCACATCAGGTAAACACTGTCATTCTGTGTTTTGATTTGATTCATTATTATTCTGACATAATTCATGATGTAAAACATGGGAAGGGAATAATGCTAGTACAGCAATAAGCAATATGGTGAAAACTGAAACTATATTTTCCAGAGGTGTATTGCTAAGCCAGACTCATGGCCAAAAAGGAACAGAAATCAACTTTGCACTTGGCATGAGTACACCTAGATGACAAAAGTTGAAGGGATATTAAGTATCTGTGAGTATCTGTACCAAAATGAAGTTGTGTTTGTGTCCTGTATTGGTACATCTAACTAAGGCAGCAATGAAGACAGAAATGATGTGGGCACTATTAATCTGTAGTCTCTGCAAAATTTTTTGTTGGTCTGTGTTGCAGTCACGTTTATTTTGCTGTATCACCATAGTAACAGTAGGAGCCACTCGACCTAAGATTTACAACAGCTGCTATTTTAACAGCTTCCTACCTTGTCCCCTGATGGTCAACTACAAACTGGCATGCTGCTTTGGGGATAAACAGTGAAGGAGTGCAGACAAAACTAATAATATTTAATGTAGATCCTCTACCCCCAGCTCAAGAGAGCAGTTAAGCATGACTTTAAGAGTCAGGGTTCAGAAATCAAAAGTAGAATTGTACATGCAACATTGGCTATGATGTTTGCTGTTATTTTCTTGGGGCAGAGAAAGGAGGGTGTGCAATTTTGCTGTGCAATTTTGGAGATTTCTTACACGGAATTCTTAATGGTTTCCATGTATTGGAATATTTAATTATGTTTCCTACATAAGTAAATACTGCTTAGGTATTTTAATTCATATTTTTGTATGCTATACAATAAAAATGAAGTTAGTGTTTATGCAGTAGTCCATTAAGATGCTCCATATTTAATCAACTTTGTCAAGGAGTGGTGGAATGAGGACTTATGGTGAGAGCTAAGGGACACAGGCCCAGCATGGATAGGGAGCCAGGGTGGACTAGAGCATCTCCAATTACAGAGATTGGTTGGCTTAAGCACACGTTATATAGTGGGGCCGCAGGTCTGTCGAGAAAAGACAATTCAAGGAGAGGTATAGTCTGACCCCAAATCTCACATAAACCTTTAGTTACACTGATTTTTTTCTCCCTCTAATCTCATGAACTCTTTATTTTATAACTAGTATTACACCATGTTTCCTGTTCACTGTTTTTGTTTTCTGTCATCTCTTGCTGAGTATATTAATTTATTTTAGACTGTTGCTCAGTACATGATCTTGAAAGACTTCTAACACTAAATATAAACAAAAAGTAACAGCCTGTTCTGTGAAATTATAATATCAGCTTAAAACCGAAGGATGTGAAATAGAATAGCTTTATTCTAGTTGTTTTTAAATTATTTTCTGCTTTTACTACCATTTCCCACTTAGGCAAATACTGTGTTCAGGAGAACTACAGAAAAAAATGCTAGATACATAAATCATCATTTCTTGGTTTATCCTGTTCTTTGGATATGTAAAGATTACGTATGGCTCTGGTCTTTAAAACTAACATGCAGATGTTCTACAGCTACTTGTTGATGCCTGACTCAACTGTGCCTGGACACCTTCCAACCTTCCTGGAGGTGTCATGGTGTATTCCACTGAAGTGATTAAAATAAGCATTATTTTGTGAAAAAAGGTGTAATGCATAAAGTGAGTCTGAGCATTTATTAAGGATGAAGATAACGTAAAGCAAAAAGCTTTCTCAGAAGGGAGACAATATTTATTTACCTTAGGCTCTCATGGTCCTGTCAATATCTCCGTAGTGTTAAAGCATTTCACAAAAATACAGCACTTCTTTAGCACAGTGACGTATTTAGCAGTTTCCCCAGGCTATTTCAGACTTTCATTAGAACTATATCATTCTATCAAGGATGCTTATTTATACATCTTCACAAACTGATTTAAAAAACCAGAGTGGTTGTTTTTCTAGGGTAAATTTGGAATTGAAATCCAGATGACAGTGCCGATATTTTCACCTGGTTTACACAGGTGAATAGTTGACTTGAATGTCCTTCGAGTATGTTTCATTTTATAGTGAAGGAGTTGCGTGGGCTATTCTTGACTACAGACAATTTGCTTTAATTCTTTTTTTGCTTTAATTCTTTGACAGCTGTTCACTGACAAAGTTCTGCCTGTTCTGCTGTATAAACCAGCTAGATATCTGGAGCCTTTACATTTATAACCAAAGAAAAAAAGTATGTGGCTTAACTGGGCTAGGGTGTGCTCCTGTCTAATTTAGCTAAATTGGGGAGTAAGGGTGTAAACGTGATGACTTCTCTTAGCCAACAGGCAGCTAATTAAATAATAAACTTTTCAGTTAAATGCATGATTCTTCACACCTTGAAATAAGGTCAGACTTCTGATAGGCTCTGTTAATAGATTTCAAGTCACTTTATTATTGTAACATGCGTTGACCATAACTTTATGTTATTTTCCTTAAACCAAGAAAGCTTATTCTGTGAATGTAAGGTTCAAGGCACTTTGCAGCCAGGATGAACTTCTGTTTTTGTAATACCAGCATCTTGGCTATCATGTAAGAGAACTGAGAGCAGATTTTACAAAGGTTAAAAATACTTGAATTCTCATGTCAGGCTTGGTAGTTGGAGATTTCATAGCCCACACTGACACGTTCTAGAGATCAGAAGTTGATAGTAATATTTGCTGACCAGCAAGAGAGAAGAGCAAAATAGACAGGACCACTGTTTCTTCTCAGGAATGCTATAGTTCATAAACAGTTAAATGCTGCCTCCTTGGAAGAGTTTAGCTTAGCCCATAAGGGGAAAAAAGACTATTTTACAGTTATTTGTTAGCACAACTCCTGGAGTATTTTAGCCAAAATTCATTCAAAACACAATTTTGTTCTAGAAATCAAGTTACTTTAGGATTACTTCAGTGCAAACAACAGAAGAATTTGAGCTCTCTATTGGCTTTCATTATAAATAATTCTGAGTTCTGTTCCACAGCCTTCATTTGCCACTGACTGATGCAGAACTTCAGCTACTGAAAGTTCACAAGAAATAAGATGAACATGTATTTTGTATCAGCTGTGAAAATATGCCGTTGAGTGACACCTATGCAATCAGCAAGTCAACAGAGCAGAATCAAGCTTATTGCTTACTTCACAAGGAAGGCCAAAACTGAAATGCTGCAGCCACACTTCTGAATGGTTTGTACTGTTCACCACCACATCCATCTGCATAAATAGGCTTCCTTGCAGAATCTGGATGAATAGAAATGCCTCCTCTTTGGCTTTATTAATGTCATTTATTTTTAATAGAGGGGAAAATTGAAATACGTTCTTTATGTGAAGTCTGTTGAGGGAAGGAATCTGGGGAAAAAAACTTAAAAGTTAAATTTTTTTTATCTTGAAATCTTGTGCTTAGTAAGTGTTTAAAAATTTCTGGCAGTCCTGTTAGTAAAAATAATTATTCACAGCCTTCTGGGTGTTGTGGATCTTTTCATTTTATATGTTCAAAAGAAAGGGGGATTCTTCCAAATCCTCAAATGTACAAAAGTACATTAATTTCATTTTCATCACATTTCTTCATTGCATTAGATTTGCATGGATTTTTAACCCAGAGATTTAGCAGTAGTGTGGGAAGGCAAGGGTTTTTTTTGCCTTTTTTTTTTTTCTTTTCCAAGAGGGCATTTTGGGTCATTTTAGATGAAAGAAAGTTCAGTTCATGCTATTATGTTGGTTTCCTGGTTACAGTTCAGTTTTGATTCCTCCTCTAGAGAACACATGAAAAGGAAAAATGTTGGCAACTATATTGGACCTCTGGGTTGTTGTGTTCCTTTTTAATTTTAGCACAGATTCTAGTTAATACTTTTGAATAACATCAGCCTTCCTTCTCAGGTTAGTCCCACTGATTATCTTTTGGGCGGAAGGATATTTATTAATGGGAACTGCTTATGTAGAACTCTGCTGGTCAGTGTAACTAGAAGTCGTGGCTCTTGTTTATTTGACCAGGGTAATATGTTTCCCTAAGAATATAGAAGACTTGCACAGTTTAACTAAATGCAAGATAACGCTGCAGTTTACGAGAAGAGTTCCAGACACTCCAAGCACTGAATGGTGCAGAGGCTATAAGGATGTCCACCAAACAAGGATTTTTCTGATGAGGCCATTGTTTAGGGCTCAATGTAATGTAAAGGCACAGGAGGGAAGGTTGGGCAGTGTTGCATGGAAGGGGGAGTTCTGGATAGTTCCATTGCTAGTGAGTAGTCCCTAAAGTATCTGAATTACTAGAGTGAGCATATTATATCTTTTGGATAAAAGAATTTTCCTGAAGGAAAATGCTAAAATGACCTCTCAGTGTGAATTCTGTGTTACATCTGCTGCAGGTGCAATGATGAATCATATTGCTCTTTTTTAATAAATTATCTCAATATATTAGAACATGTAGATTGTTGGCTATTTACATGGGTGCTTAGGAAGAACATCTTCCAAAACAGAGATGTAGGAATTTCTGATGTCCATAGCAAATTTGGTTGTATTCTTTCTTCCCTATTTATTTTTAGCCAAATGTAGATTTGTGTTTCACTGTCCTTTACTAGTCACGCAACCACTTGCTGAATGTTTTACAATGGGTCTGTTTCTCTGGGAGTGACTGGTACAGTGGGTATTCTTGATGACAACTGGTACTTCATAAATGCGGGATATTAATAGCATAAGAGCTTTATTACTTGTTTAGAGTTTTACAGGTTGTTTCTGTTAAGAGAAGAAATTTTATGTGGAAAGACACATAAAAGCAGTTCCTTATTCACAGACAATGCATATAGTACTGCTTATCTAAACATGGTTGGGATCAAATGGCAGCAAAGAATTTCTTGGCTTATAGCCCTTTGTTTTAGAAAGTGCACTTGCTCTCTTGCTTTCTCTCAGCTTTCTCTCAGGGATGTATTACCATGCCTTTCTTCCTGTGTCCTTGACTTTCCTGCCGCCTACTTTTTTTTTTGCCTCTGGCTGCCTCAAGTTGCCTTTATATAGTTGCATGTGACTCTGCCAAAAATCTTCAGGCTGATTTTAGCATTCAAACGTGAAGGAAAATCTCAGTCCACCTGGCCCAACTTCTAGAACTTGAGAGTTGCAGAAACTGTGTTGGGAATGGTGGCTGTCTTGTTCAGCTGTTACCATGAAAAAATGGCCGTTAAGCTGCTCTCATAATGGCACGTGGCTACTGTACCTGCTAGCCTGAAGATAATTTAGAAGACTACCAGTACGTCAAAACCCCATTCCTAGGGAGCTGCCTTATCTTCAGTATAGCATTTTAGCCATTAAGCCATTGAAGAGCTTGAAAGCATGCCTATTTCATGCACCTAAAGACCTTGGCAACTAGAAGGCTTTTGTGTACAGCTTATACTACTTGGAATGTCAGTGTTGTACTACCTCCTTTTTGACTCATTTTATTTGAGCATATTATTCAGCATTTAAGTCAGCACTGGTTTTCCAGCAATACTGCATAGAATTTAGATTTGGATATAAATGCAAGGATATCTGACATGATTTCAGATTTGATAATATAGGAACTAGTGCTTCTATGTGGAACTGAAGTTCCATATTTCATTGTCTTCGTTCCACGATCAGATAAACATTTGCTTAACAGTAGGGAGAATCTACTTTGTGGATCTATATCCATATTGATCACACAGAGAAAACATTGGCACCTTCATCTAGAATAAACAATTTCTTATACTTTGTGATTATCAGACCGATATTAGCAGCTTGTTGGATTTCATGTTCATGTGAGAACTGTTACTACTTTTGTATCAATTTTGATAGCCTTGGACCTCATTTTTTGTTTCGATTAACGTTAGAATATTACATATCAAAAGGTTGTCTGTCTGATATGCTGGCAGTTGCTCTGTTGCTAAAGAGGTCAAGGCTTCGTTGTGCTAGGTGTTATAGCTACCTACAGAAAGATGGTCCTTATCCAAAATATCTTGCCATCTAAATGCAAACCAGAATGCAGCTACAACTTTTTATGTTTTGGTGATGTTATGGCTCAGAATATTTTCCTGTACCTTTACCTAATCATATTTTCAGTGACTCCAAATCTGATTTACATCAGCTCCCGTTACAAAGCTAAAGCTTTTAAAACTTAGAAAAAATTTCCATCTCACAGTTTCCTTTGTTCATAGATTTGTATTTGTGTGATCTATTATGTGCCTGGATTAAAAATAAATGAAACACAAAGACTAGATAGAACCTGCAGTGCTGCACGGGGTTGCTGTTGTGTTTATGTGCAGTAAGACAGGTGCTTTCGAGGACCACCGATTCACTGTGACTGTCACGGTGCTCAACAGATCTAGTATTTGTGAGAAGCATTGAATATGTTCATTCTGTGTTTATACGACTTAAGGAGTTCAGGGTAATGGGACAGAATATTGTTGAAGTAGGTAGCATCTGGGAATACAGAAAAAAAGAAATTATTAGGATTGAGCTGTAATTCTGATGTTGTTACAGTGTTTACCACCCAATGACTAGGTGTCTCCTTTCTTAGATGATTATGGGAGGAAAAAAAATTGTGTCAGTGTTTTATTTACATTGTTTATATTCTTTTAGAATGACATATGTCATCCTTTCTTTAAATGTGATTCTTCTGATGTAACTTGAACTTGTGTTTTAATTATTTAATTATTTTGGGCTTTTTGTTGAAGTTTCTTCTCTCTCTCTAGTGCTAATTAATTATGCTTTTATCCTAGGTATTATACAGTGCACGGTGAAGCACTCATTGAAAGATTATTTAACGTACTGAAGGAAAGATGAAGGTCTAGTGAGATATGAATATATAATGATAGGACAGTGTTGCAATTCGGATAAATATAATGGGTGATTTAACTTATATGAAAGGTAAATATTATGCTATGGAAAGTTCTCATTTATATCTTTACTATCATATAAGCTAGTATAAAATGCTCTTTTTTAAAAGAGCGAGTAATTTTGACTAAATCAGTGGAAATTATATGCATAGTCAGTAGTTGCTATTGTCATCATGTAGCAAAGTAAAAATATGTAGTATTACTTTGGGGACGCTATTTTGGATGAAAGAATGCTGTGTTTTCAAGGCTAGTGGAAAGTATGATTAATGCCTTAGAAATTAAGTATTTTGGATGTCTTTATGTGTGGAGTTACTGCCATACCACTATAAAGACTTAGTCCTGGGTTGTAAATGAGCTTGAGCCTTACAGTTCATTGTATGAGATGTTTAAAGGTCATGTCCCTTTCAGGAGTTTTATTTCTAAAAGTAATGGAGCAGAAATAGTTTCCTATTTGAAAACGTTCTAGCAGAGGCAAATGTTGAATGCAAATTCAGTTGGGTTCCTTAGCAGTTCTGTTTTTACTGACACAGTTTGTTCTGGGGTACTTGCCTGTTTTCTTCAGAGTGTCTGACCCATGTAGTTGCTTGTTTATAACTGCTATGCCACCTATTTACAAGCAGGTGGCTGCTTACAGCTGATGTAAAGAAATGACAAATGAAATTGCAGTTTGAAACAGTGGTCTTTTATCAAGTCATCTGCTAGTTTCTGGGTTTCTTCTCTTTGGTCCTGTGATAGTGAAAAATAGTTTGAATTACATCGATTATATAGATTGTATTTCTGGGAGAATGATGATGGAATCATTGAACCTTCTATCCTAAAGGAAGAGTCACTCTTTGAACTAATTTGAACTGGAAGGCTTACAGTGCAGTAAGGATCTGATAAAGTCAGAATGAGGCGATACAGAGATAGAAGATTTGCAAGCCAAAAGCACAAGATAGAAAAAGAAAAACCATGATACTGTCATTATCAGAAATGCAATGAAAGAAGTGGTTAAATTGGAGGGTTTTATGAGAGGAAGCAAGAACAGGAATGAGGTCAGGAATGGAAGACCAGCAGAGCATGACTTTGGAATGGAAGCAACACCATACTTCTTAACTACCTGGGATGAAGTGGTGCAGGAAGTAGACTTGTTCATTCATTGGTCTTAGTCATTTTTTCTCTGAAAAGTTGTTGTGAATAATGTATATATTTGTCAACTATTTGGAGAGATTGCAGTGATATTTCACAGTGATATGCTCCCATTTTACCAAATTTTAAAAATGATATTTAATTCATATGCTGAAAATGATTTGGGTAGCAATTGGAAGGAAATATTTCTTGAAAGATTCCAGACATTCAGGATACCAGATGAGAAAGGTGGCATATAGAAATCTTTTTTTTTTTCTCCTGTGAAAGATGGTGGAAATCTTCACCACAGTGAAGTAGTTCAAAGTTTATAAAGCTATTGTTTGCAATGCAAATATGGAAACCAGCCTTGTCATTTTTCACTCCTGTTCTGCTCCGCAGCCTAGAATTCAGGAGAGTTTTGGAAACCCATAGCTGACATTGTAATGGTGTATGGCTTTACCACAGTGTGAATTCCTTTTAATGTCAGTTTCTCTATGGGGGATTAGCCACCACAGATGTCACAGATCCTGGGAATATCTTCCATGATAAAAAAAGGAAAGCTGGCATCTCAACTGTCATTTAATAATCTACAGACTCGTTAATTTATGTGTTTTATGATATTTGATACCTACAGATACAACAAACCTGTTCTTCAAGTGCTTGCTAGTTTGATTGCAAAATGTATATTAATTTATGTTGTTGTAGAACAGTTAAATTATAAAATGCTATGTAGTCTTTGCTTTGAATCTTTTAACATACCAGCGGATAAATCAGGGGTGCTGATCTTCCCATTATATACATCTTAAAGCAAGCCTCTCTGACTGGTAACTTCTCCCCTCCTTTTCTCTCTCTCTCCTCCCTGTGTGATGTTAGTCTAAAATGCTGATTAAGGTCAAAACAAGTTTATGCCGGTTAAAAACAGACATATGGAAAGTTCCAGCACTGAGCCCCATAAACTATGAGGGAGGAATTTATAGCCTTGCAATGCTCCCAGCGCTTCTCTTTAATTAACTACTCTAAGCATCCTAAAATTCTCAACAACAATCTGCCTGACAACAGGGAACCCTCTAGATCTGTATATAGAAGTAATCACCCTGCCCAATAGTATTCTATGTAGATGAGTATATCAGGTGTTCTGTGACCTCCCAGCAAACTGTTACACTTTCACATTGAAGATGTGAAAAATAAGTCGGTTGAATTGTTTTGCTCTTATTTAAAGAAAGCATATCCTAACTTCCACTTTACTAATTTTACTTGTAAAAGCATGTTTGTTTCATTTTTTTTAAGAAATAGCCAAAAACAGAATTCCACAATACTTTTAAGCATGTAATCACATGTATTTCTCTTGTAAGTACTGTTGTTCTTTTATACGGAGTTTTCATTTGCTTGCTTCCAAATAAGGACACTTAGATGTCCTCTGGAGGAAAAAAAAGAGACAAGTGTGTCAGTATTTAATCCTTTTGAAAAGGAGGTCCTCAAGATCTGTATTCCAGTAGTGATCTAAAAAATAAATGAGCCTACCCCATTATTCCCTGCTTATGCACCAGAAGAGCTCTCAGTAGCTATTGTAGCCACAGCATGACACAGGAAGCCCATGCTTATTGGGTTATCTGCTACCTGTTATGACCCTAAGGTTCTTTTCAGAGTTACTGCTTTCCAGAATACATCATCGTATAAATATGAGCACCTATATTTGTTAACAGATGTATGATCTCACATTTGGCTTTCTTTATATCTGTTCTTTAATTGGATATAAATGACCTATTCTTGCTGTGATTCAGCTCTCCATCAATCGTTACCTGTAAACTTTATCAATATTTATGTATTTCTTCGTCACTGTTGAAAACATGAAACACCACTGACCACAAATTCATCTTATCTTAATGATAATTTAATTCATTTCTGTTTGCCTGTTTTTTTCTTACTAATTATTAACTGAAATTAAGAGCAGTTATTCATCAAAGATCTTACAGCAATGGAAGTGCATTATGTCTGTACCTCCCACCTTCATCATCCAAACTTGTTGCTTCACAGAAGAAAGAGATAAGTAAATCTGATGTAACCTTTATGATTTCTTCCAAGCTGCCTTGTGATTAGGAGATATGTATGCCCCGTAAACATCTAGAAATTTTCCTCCTTTGATTTTTAGAATTCTGCTAAAAGCTCTTCTTGCAATAACTACAAAAATATGATAAGGCATAAAGTAGTGTTATACAGTTATCATTGATTATTATAATGACCAATAGGAAGAGACTTTGGTGTGGTGTGGATATGTCCAAATTGGCTGGCCTGGGGCATTAATTCCATCACAGAACTTAGGGGAAGCTGTAGCACCTGCTGACGTTCAGGGTAAATATTTTCATGGTTAACTTGTACTGTGCTTTGTGCTGGTAGATCTGCTTTCAAACTAACCAGTTTAAAGCAATGTTGGGTATGTTTACAGAAATGGTAAAATTCCCAGTCATCCCCTTATTTCTTTTTTTACCTCTGTCCTTGACCCTGTCATTACACTGTTGAACCCCCTCATGTATCTGTTATCTTTTTTGATACTGGCCAGAATGGGTCAGTGTCTCAGATGAGGATGTTTCATTGTTTTGTAAAATAATGTATGTATGAGACAATTTCTGAAGCTACAAAGGGCAGTTAAACACCTGACTGAAAATCAATATTAACTGAATACTTCACTCCCTTTCTACCTTTGAAAATCTCGCCATATAATAATATTTCCCTCTGGAGTTGTCTGAATAAGAAAGATAACAGATGTCTGTGTATCATGATTGCTTACCCAAGACATTGCTGTGTAAATCTAGTAAGTGAGGATCAAGATACTTTGGGATATGCTCTACCATGTCAAAACAGTGGCTAAATCTTTTCGCTGAAGTGATGATTAGGAAATTTCTATTTAATCCAAATAGTCCCTAAGTGCCACTACAAAGAAGTAAGACTTAATTGCATTATTGTTTGTGATATATATTGTATACAGTACAAGTTAGAATAACATGCATTGTATAAAGATTTTCAGTATCAGCTTTATTAATTGAGGGAGAGAATTTGAAAATTCTGTTGTATTAACATGCTAAATACATTTCTGCTTTCTGAAGTTCCATATATTTTGACTTAAAAGTGACTCTACCAAGGGTGATATTAATAGAGGGAATATTCAGCTATTTTTCAAACTTCTAAGTATATACAACGACTGTTTCTGCTTACTTTAACAAATAAGTAGGAC
>NW_009194282.1:28029-34120 GCF_000690835.1 Fulmarus glacialis
TATAAAGAAGTAGGTGTTGCCAAATCTTCACTGAAATTTTACCACAGGAGAAAAATAATTTTGTTGTTATCACTCCTTTCATGAAGATGGGAACATCTAGATGGATTCTAGACCAATTCCAACTAAAACTACTGATAGTTCATTTAGTAACTGGAGAGGAAACATAACAGGAACCAGTATGTTTGGCTGTTATTGACTGATGATGGGAAGTTTACTGATCAGAATCAAAAAAGGTGCAGTCTGCTGGAATTTTGGTATTTCTTGCAAGACGCTTTGTAGAAACTGCGGGCCAACTAGTAAGAAACGTTGTCTGCCCAAGGCTTTTCTTTCAGATAAACACTTGTTATCTTGCCCCTGGGATCTAGTGTACATAAAGCTAATAACTTTTCATTGCTCATATTTTTTTTTAGATCTGCTCTGCAGTAAGATGATTTTAGACTGGCCCATCTACATTTGTCTTACCATAGACTTCAGCTGATCCAGTCAAAATAGAAAAATATGCTATCATAGTAGAAGGATGGCCTAAGAAACTCAGGAAACAGCAACTTCTGGAGCATGTAAAGTCTATCACTGTAAGTTTTTAAGACTCCTTTTCTTCTTTAATCATTTATCATGTGCTTTGCCTACCTCTTAATCTTACCTCAGTCATTGACTTACTTGAGATTGGCCTTTCAGTTCTAAGAACCCACAGCCTCTGAGGGTTTTCTGCTATTCCCATGTTATGTCTCAATGTAGTATTAGGAAGACATAATTTGTTTGTGAAACAATTACTATGGTGATGAGCATCACACCAAAAAAAATCCACTGAGGCAATGAATATTCCCTCTGTAGTGAGGAGCTAGATGGCAATGCTCAAGAAGGTCTGGAACTATATAATCAATAATGTTTTAATCCCTGTTGAAGTAAGCCAATGACTTTCATAATGTGCACTGAAAGAATCAGGGATCCTGAGGACATGTAATCATGTAATCAAAGATTGTGCCATAAAGATAGTAGTTTGACTCAGGATTACATAAGCATCTCTTCTGTTGGCATTTCCTATCTGTGAATGTTTGACTTCTGCAATCCTTTACAGTAGATATTTAGTACTTCGTGTAGATACAGAAATATAATTCCTTGATGAGAGTGCAATTTGCCTGTATATAACTGTGTAAAGTTAGTCTAACTATTTCACCAACTTTAGGCCAGCTGGATTCAACAAACCTTACTATAACCTTCTATTAGAGTTACCAGGAAACCAATCTTACAGCCAAAGATAGCTATTAGATATAAGACTATATAGGTCTTACATTTTATTTATATATAAATATATGTAAATAGCATATATGTATATTTTAAAAGAATATGTATAAGAAAATAAGATATGTCAGGAGTAAAGACAATACCTTACTGCATTGCAGTGAAGTGCTGAACTGGTGCTAAGTGGATATCCTGCAGTGCAGAATTTTGGCTGTGGATTCTGTAGAATAAGATGAGCTGTATTCTGACAATGATGAAAATATCCTGAGGATGTAGAAATAATTATAAAATAGTATTGTTATCACATATATAATTTATACAATTATAATTTAATCACAGCTATAACTTATTAATTTTGTAAGCTTTCAACCTATACATTTTTTGCTAGGATTTCTGCATTCATACTTTTTATTGTTTTGTTTTCTTTAAACAAAGACATAAAAGTATTTGTCTCTCTCAGAAGTTAATGAGAAGAGCTCACAAAGATTTTGTAAAAAGAAAAATAATACAATCAAATTTTTCACGTGTGACTTTTCAAAAGGATCATAAAGAAGGCATTATTCACAGTAAGGCAAATAGATGTCAATTGTTTATACTGTTGCAGTAATGGATAATTGTTACAGAAGCTCTTCTTACCTGAAATAAATCCACCAAAAATGTGTTTAGATTCTACTGTACGGAAACCCATTTAAGCAGATGGAGAAATTTCCATAACCCCGTGGCTAGTTATATTTCCAGTAAGGATGGTCTTTTTCCCATGTAGGCATATGTCCTGAGTGGGAATGTTCTTGCAGCTTGCAGTGTAATGCAGGTTGAGTTGAGTAGGTTATCTCGCCTGCTAGCTGTACAATTCCTCAAATTTCATTCTGCCAATAGCAGACCAATAGCTCAGGTCTTTCGTGTTATTACTAGACTGAAATTACTTTTCTCATCACATTTGTATTGTTTTGTTGTTCGTTTATTTTTAAGTAAGTGCTCGTGGCTTCTCATTGCCTTCCTATGCCATGAGTACATGTTCTTCACATACTACACATAAGAAAGCCGACAGAGTAGTGTGGAAGTGAAACAGGAGCAGTTAGTGCCTCTTTGGAGCTTTTGCCTTAGAGAAAGCCTCTCTCATTTTGCCTTGCCTCCATCAGTTAACATTTCCTCCCCTTCATTCACAGCCCTCTATGTCAGCAAGTATAATACTTCCCATTCTGGATTCATGTGACTCTTCCTTTAAAATGGCTACCTATGCTACAAAAGGGATAAGAGATCCCTGATGCCAGGAAGAGCTGCATTAGCAGAGTCTTGCATTTAGGCTGCAGGATCCTGCTAAGGCAGCTATATTGTTTTAGGAATCTAAGCGAATCTGTTTGTGTGGGATTGCACTATGTAGATACAGCAAGTCATTTAGGACCAGCTCAGGAATCTCTAACATGGGCTGTGTTCCTTGTTCGAGGGTTGTCCTGCAGTAAGGTGACTAATTATACTTTTTTAAAAGGGAAGGATAGGGATCCCAAGAGTCTTTATTTCTCTCACCCCTTCCTTTGCCCTCTGCTGTTCCTAGTCACGTATAATGGAGATGTGCTTCCTATTGAGTGTTGTTGCAGGGAACGCTTCCCTAGCCCAGAGTCCAAAAGCAGAAGTTCTGGACCTTGTATTCTGTACTTCTGCTGAAGTGAGATGGAAATGAGTATGTTCCCTGTGTTGGGACTTAAATGAGGAACATGGAGAAGATCCTATGTCTCAAGAGAGGCTGGAGATAAAAATGGCATCATGAAAATTTTGCCAGGATGATTTTTGGTCCTGTGTTCCCTAAATGAGAACATCTGATCTTGCTGTTACAGAAATGCTGGTTTGTGCTCAGGAGCACTCCAGCTGAAGAACAGATGTCAAAATTTGAATTCTGTGAATCACCAGTGACTGCAGTGTTTTGAGGCTGTGTAATCTAAGCTCTAACTTGTGATAATTAGTCATGAGGTGAAGGACATGGACAAACTACTGAAACGTCTGTGGTGTACAGTAGAGCACAATGCAGAAATCCCAAAGAGGGCACAAGCTGTGTAGTGGTATAGCCAGGAGCAATTATAGCCATATCTAGGTGACCTAAGTCTGAGTGAATTAGCTCTACTGAGCAGTGAGGTGTGTTGGTTCAATCATAATTCTGTGCCAACAGCTCAACAGCTTTTGGAATCGGGGTAGACATCTCTATGCAGTGCTGTGTTGTACCATGTGGATGTACCAACTCCAGGCAGTCTTTGGTGCACTCTGTTCCAAAGTACACACAGGTACGTCATATGTGACTACTAAGGTCACTGACATTAACTCTCATTATGGGTCACACATATTTGTTGAACATGTCCATTATAGTCTTCCCAGGCATCTTGATTCAGGCACTGTTAGTATTGTAAATACTCATTATATGACTGTCTTCACTTCTAAGAGCTGACAAGGTCATGTTGTTTAGTTGTGTGCTGGTTTTTGTTTTCATTTGCTCTCATTCTTTGTGGAGGTGAAATGGAATCTGCCAAGTCCAGCCGTTGATCTGTCAGTTAGCTGAGTAAGGACCCACATTTTCCTCATACAATGTAAATGTTAATTCAAAAACATTTCCAGACTCTGCTGCAGTCTGTAACATTCTTAATGGCATTTGGTATGTCAAAAATCAATTTTAGCAGTTTGACTGAATAGTGTGTTGAAGTTTCCTAAATCATATCTGTGGGACAACTGAGGGATTGTTTCTTTGTCAGTAGTGCCAGACTTCATACAGTGGTCTGAATTGTATGACAGGTTTCTAGTCTTTGGCGCACTTTTTCAAAAATCACTGCTGATGTGTTCATGAAGCCTATGTTTTAGACACTGAAAATGAGACTGATTTTTAGAAAGTGCCTGCTTAAAAATAAGCATTTGGTTTGCCTCTGTATTTCTACTTTGAAGTATATCAGCTCCATCAGCATGTTTCTTGTCCCTTCCTCACTGTCTCTTTAACTCTGCTTTTTTAAAATAGTTTTGGTCTGCTTTGCTGACATGTAGCTTCTTGGGGTTGAATATTGATTTTTTTTTTTTTTTTTTTTTTTTTTTTACCCTGGTATATTCCCCATCAGGTGTCTCAAGGTTGTTTTCTGATTTAGCTGCTCTGTGTTGTGACTTGTGCCCTCATCACCAGTACAGTATCCCTCCTGCTGGACAAAAGAGAGGAATCAGGTGCAGGGAACACAAGGGATTCTTTACTGGAATGGCGGATGCAGAGGCATCTGCCTTTCCAACTTTTAGACAGAAAAAGAAGGCCTATGTTGTACAGTGTTACCACCAGGATGTGCTTAGGCTTGGCCCTTATCAAACAGGAATACTGACTGAATTTCAACCATCTTTCCTATTACTGATAAAAAACTTCCTGTTACAGTTACTTGCATGTTTTGTTGCTATTTATATGCGGCTTTCTTTCCTCCTAAATGCTGTAGACACCCTATTCCCTTGATGTCTGAGGTATTAATTGACCCTATTTATTATGATTTTAGCCAATTTCTTCAGGTTTTGTTTGCCTTTTCTCTCTGTCTGTATTTTGTGGTCTTGCCCCTCTTTCTTGTCAGGGAAACCAAACTAATGGGAACTTTGTCTAGAAATTTGCCTCAGAAGCACCTTCTTTCTCTCACCAGGTCTGTCTCCAAAACCCTACAGTACTCTCATCAGCTTTGTGCTTCTTTTGTTTGTCAAATCTTTTTATCTCAAACAAAAATCTTCAGTGTTTTCTAAGATACCATTTTTGATGTTTTGCTCTGGAGTTGTAAAATTGCCATGTTTAATATTTATAGGTTCATGAATTAATTAGTTGGGAAATGCTGTATAAGGATTAGTGCACTTACTAGGAAGAGGAGAAACACTAGATTCTGCCCTCCCAAGGATGCATTTTGTTTAAGTGTGTACTTGCCATGGAGCATGCTGGTTTGAGTTTGCCATTAGGTATTGTGTGTCGCATGTATTCCAGCTTCTCCTGTGTGAAATGAACTTAGGTTTTCTTTTTATTCTTATGCAGAATGAGAAACATTTTCACTCTCGAAGTATGTCATCTTCACTGCATCACTAATGATAGCTTTTGTCAGGCTTTTAGCCTCAACTGCACTATTGCCCACACAGAAAAGCTGTCATCTGTTTTTGGACATGACTGAATTTGGGGTTACTGTACCGAACGGGGTTTGTGGCTTGGTTCTACGTTAACTCAAGTTGTAAGCTGAGTTTCCATTTTGTGTGAAATCCCCTTATCATTGAATTTGCAGCTTAGTAAATGCAACCAGATTTTAATCTAATACATTATTACTTCAATCTCCCTTTACAATAAAGTAAACATATAATAGTTCTGCACCTGCTCTGTCCCCTTCTAAAATGTGGGAGTGGGAGGAGGGCTGGAGTATTATAGCTGTCGGAAGTTATGTCAAGCTCCAAATATCTGACATGAGCTGCAAATAAAATGAGACAAGTTACATGGCATGTGATGTTCTAAGAAACTGCAGTTCCACTTGCCTGGGGTTCATGTTTTGGGTTTCTTTCTCTTGAATATCAGTGCCACATAATTTTGCAGCTATAAGGCAAAATGAATGTGTCTCCAGCTGAGATCTGAGCACTCTGTGGGTTCTTTTCCCACATGGAACATTAACATCGCTTTCCTTATCTGTAAAATGGGGGCAGTAAGCTTGTATTCTTAAAAAGCATGTTATGAACGTTAATGTTTGTATGTCATGCAAATGTAAACTCTTCAGTTTATTTCTGAATATAAATTTAACATACATACTCTTCTGGGCATGGTTTGTCTTTGTGTCTTTTATAAGGCTGAGGACAGAGTCTTAATGAATCCTAAGTAGTAGAAAACACT
>NW_009194282.1:34151-53705 GCF_000690835.1 Fulmarus glacialis
GTCTTTTTGCAGATGCTTTATTTTGCGTATCCCATATTTTGACTATCCCATTTGACTTTGTCCTTCTAATTGGTTTTGTTAGTTGCAATGACTATTAGATCAAAAGAGACTTTGATGACCATTTGTTAAATCTGCAGTGCAGTAGAAAAAATCTCTGATTTTTCTGTGCACCCACTCATTTGCAAATGCTGAGAATACTTATCTCTAACTGCAGGATTTTCTCAGCATTATGTAGTATCTAGGCTTGATTTTGGCCATTAGCTCAGGCTGAGAGCTGCCTGTGTACCATCTATTTTAGGAGGCTTCAATGCATTATCAGCTTTATTTTTTTCTTTAATGGTCTCATTTTCCGTAACAACGCTGAAATTTCAGTTCATTTTACAATTAGCTTTTTTTTCCCAAGTTATTACCCACAAGAAATGAACATCTCTAACTTTCCCACATAAATCCCCAAAGTAAGTCATACCTAATAACTTTTAGTCCCTCACTGACAAAGTTTCAAGCAAAAACAATAACTTGGCTTTGACCCTACTCTCTTCAAAAAGGAAGTTACTTCTGAGCAGCAACATCAAAAAGAATAAATAATTGTTTTTCTTTTTGTTGTTATGATATGGATCATCTGAGCAGTTAGTGGTAAGCAAGCCGTCTTTGATTTGGTTCAGACGCCCTAGTGCTTCGTCCTCTATTTATGTCAGCATGTTCCTGTTCCCACACCAGGAAAGTAGAATCCCTTGATTAAATTCATATTTGTTTTAATCTTTCCCTGTGTCTGATCTCAAGCTCAAAGATTCTAATGAAAAAAGTAGTGTATCCTGCTGGGAAGAGTGCTGATGTCAGACTTTAGTCTGTTTGTTCTGTTCTAACCTGATAATGCTGGAAACGCTCAGAACCCAAATGCTCAACTCCAGCAGATTCTTAAGACAAAGATATTTTGGTATTTCATGGAGAGTTATAAGCAAGGCTTTTTATTTGTAGAGCTAAATAAATTTTAAAAACCCTTTAAACAAATATTTTGAAACAGCAACTGACCACAACAGTGAGTTTAATTAATCTGACCCCTATTTTCTTTATGTAAGACAGGATTTTCCAAGTTCAACACTAAATCAATAAGAATAAGAAATACAATTAAGTGTTTAATTTTCTATTTTGTAAGCTATATTAAGAAATACTTAGAATAATTTTCTCACTTATTCTTTTCCATGAGCATTTGAACTATTAAATGCTAAGATTCATTCTGCCGTGTGTAACGACCGAGAACCTAAAGGCATAGCCAGATTCTGTTTTCTAGCTGGAGAGGCTGGAAACGTTCCTGTCATTCTTCCCTCCCCCCCTTCCTTCCCCATGCTTTCCTTCCAGCTGCCTCTCTGCTGGAGGTTTCTGCCCTAGAATTCCTGCAGGTGGAACAGAATGTGTGTGGTCATCATCTGTTTTAGTGTAAAGTTGGTCAGCTTAGCCAAATTCTCTTCCTCAGTGGTTAAAACTATCTTGACTTACTAAAGTAGATGAAGAGGACATGCATGTCTCATCCTGCTGGCAGAGATGTCCTAAGAAGAAACTGGAATCAATAGTTTCTTAGACAGTAATAACTATTTCCAAATTGAGCTGGCATTGCAGAAAAACTTACTACAGATGATGGAAGGTACCATGTGTCTTCAGTTTACAAGCTGACAGTGCTCAGCAGTTTCAAGGAGGCATTCAATGCCTCGGAGAGGGCCTAATTAGATACCTAAGGGATGAGGTTGTACAAACAGATATGACATAGCAGCCCTTGGCAAATATGGTTTTACCTATAAGCTGTTACAATACTTCCATTTCCTCAGCAACCCATATCGTGAGATCTGTATATCTTGAAATCAGTAAGCATAGGAAATGCTGACACGCACAAAGGCATGGTGCAGTCTAATTCCCTCATCCATAATGAGTTATTCAGAAATAGTTTGAAAATATTTTCTGGACCATGAAGTGGTGTTTGAGTTTATCCCAGAACCTCTGGCATATGTTGTTAGTTTTATGAGGGGCTGGGGCAGAGGAAGGCGGAAGGGAGTAGTTTCTTTCCTTGTAATACAAAATCGGAGTCAATATGAAATAAATAAAAAAATAGACAGAAGCACTTTCATACACTGACAGAAACGTGCCCCAAGATATGAACTGCAAGAAACAACACTGCATGTGTTTCTTCTGATGGTCAAGTGTTTTATTGATGAAAATGAGAACATCTAGGTACTTAACTGTTTGAATTCCTTGTTACTTATTTGGGCATCTCAATGTGGACTACAAAAATGCAATTATAAGCATCCATTTTTCAACTTTTGTCATGTATTTACTGGCAAACCAAATGTCACATGATGGTGCAAATCTGTGAGTTTATGGCTACTCAATGTCAATAGCCACACAACAACAGTGATTTTAATTATAAGTGGGAAGGAAGTCTTTCCCTGTTGTATGAATGTCACGAAGAGCTATGAGGAGCATATGAGCTATACGCCCATTTGTACTTGCAACCCTGTCCAGTTGATGGCTAATAATTGTACAGACTCTGGAGCAGTCTTTCTTTTTTGGATCATGGTCCTTATTTGTTTGGGCTAGCTATTTTTGGTTGTTTAGTTGAGTAATTTTAAGTCATTTTACCAAAGAGATTTAGTATAAATAAGCAGAAATATACAAGGAGATACAAATCATACAAAAAACTGTAGTGACCATACTGATACCCTTTACCCCTCAAGACTAACGATGATCCTGTACTCAATCTGAGTGTAGGAATACAATTGCCGTTGTCAAAAGCTTGAAAGGACTGTTTGTTCATTGGCCAAATGTTTACAAATGGTGTTTTGCAAAAATATTTTTTCCTGATTGCATTATAGAAATGGTTGCAAATAGAAAAACAAAAGTTATACTTTTAAGTCAGTTTTGGATATTGAATAATACTTTTCAGATATAAAAATTAGTAATAGAGAATTTATTAGATTGTGATTCTTGGATTCATTCTTTTCTCTCTTTTATTTTAGCTTAGTATAGAATATTTTTTTTGTTTTGCTGCAGTCTGCCCAGATGGTTTTCTGTTCTTACTTGTCCCTGTTTTATTTTGGCAACACTGTAGATACTATATCCTCTGTAGAGAAACACCAATCTTGGCAATATTCCTGACAGTCTTTTATCTCTCCCTATCCATATGGCACTATATTTATTGCTTAAAGTGTATTGTTTACTTCTAAGGATTAAGCAATAAAATGAACAAGTTGTAAAATATCTTCACATATTATTTGTCTGCTCAGTGCTTACATGCTGTTTTTCTATGAGATTATCATAGGATGTATGGTGAGATGTACTTCATTTGAAAGAAACCAGTGATGATGATCTCTTTTAAATACATACATAAAGCTCCAGATTTTGCCCTGACAAATATCCCAATTTGATTATTGTTTCTGGACCAGGCCTTTATTCATCTGTGAACGGGATGAAATGATAATTAATTTCTTAACAAAATTGTTTTAAGACTTTGTTGTTTAATGAATTTCAGGAGAAAAACACTACAGTAGTGTCGGATGTTGTCATTGTCTATTTATGGTTATAGCTTGGATTATTTGATTGACTGATATATGCAAACATGGTAAATATCTACTGTTATAAGCCATGCATGCTTGTGCTGTGATTCTGTACTGTCTTGAACAGTCTAGATTATGGATTGAAATCTGAATTTTATGAAAACTGGACTGGAATCTGGCCATAAATACCCTTTGAGTGTTGATAGACCTTCAGATCTTCTTCCACAAATGAAGGAGACAGATTCTCCCTTAAACTGTGTAGCTGACTGGAAAAAATCTTAAGATGACCCAGCATAAAGAATCATGGGATGCAGATTTTTGTCAGAAATTCCATTGTAGAAATGAGAAATCTCCCTTGATCAAAATTTTGTTATAATAAAGATATTTCCACAACAGTAGAGTTTTGAAAAAACATCAGTTTGCAATGGAATAAAAATACTTCACTACAAATTTTTCAGCCAGCTCTAGCTTTTACGTGTTTTGAATATTCAGTTTGCAGAGCTATTTGTCTAAGCAAAGATGTGACAACTATTATTAAATAATACATCATTACATTCTATTTGTAGTTTGGAACATTTATATACTGGTAGGATGATCTATGACTTTTTCAAGGGTGTCTCTTGAGGCAGCTGACTCTAGCTATGGCAGCTTAAGATGCATTTGCCAGAAGAGGGGAAAATAAAAGGGCAAAGGGACTCAACAACTGAAACTTTACTTTTGCTGGATTCTCAACATAAAAATCTGAAGCGAAATCACAATAGCTGTTAAGCTGCTACTTCTGCTAAACATTATAACATGAGGAATGATTCCTGCCGCAACTTCTCATTGCAATTCATTGAAAACAGAGAGCCTATTCCTGTAATGTCATAGCGATTGAATTAATCCAGTTATGTGGCTTTGCTAGGCTTGCTATTTTTGTTTCCCCAAGTTTTCAATCTATTTTTGTCCATCTCTTTATATGTGCATTATGTAGAAAGAGAAGGAAGCTGCTCCCATTTTTAATTCTCAATGCCTCCTTTTGATTGAAAAACTATGTATTTTGAGAGTAATGAAACATGATATGAAATTGATTTTTTTGGTTGGTAAGCGGGCATTGTTATACAGTAACTTTCGTATGAGTTAAAGAATTGAAAAATTCTTCTTTCCTCTGTCCCCAGCCCCCTTCTACATACATAGCCTTGGAAATCAGAGCATGGAATGTAGAAGGTCTTGTATCTTGACAAGGAGAACTACTATACAGACCTGAAAACAATACTCTCAGTTTAAAGAAAAAGGAAAAGAAAATGAAAAACTACTTGGCATAATTGAAGAGATAGGAAGTAATGTTTTACGTCAGTCATGTCTACACCTGCAGCAGATGCATTACACAAGTGGAAATTATAGGCTAAATTTCCAAAGGGGATCATGGAACGTATGTGCAGAAACACTGTTAACAAGTAACAGGATTTATGCATGTACCTCCCACTCACTGCTTTGAAAATTTGGCCTCATAAGTAGAGAAATGCTAAACTATGCTAAATATGTTTGGATGGTAGGAATATAAATGATCTCTGCAAGGGCCCACGTTAGAGTCCAGGCATGATTTATTTTTCTGTTTTACCATCAAAATGCAGAAGAATTTGTACAGTTATGGAGCTTGTAAAGCTTGAACATTTGTCTGTCCTCAATGTAATGTGCACTCATAAACCAGAGCATCTTACTGAATGGATTCTACTCTGAGCTGAAGCTTATCCTTTAGATAAACCTGTGTCTTCATTTCTACATATGCAGGTTTGGAGATTATATCTTATACCCTCGATAGTGGGCCTATTTAGACTTAGTAGTGGCTTCAGCAAATCATTGCCCTCCCTGTAACAGAATTCTGATTTGAACTTACCTGGCTCAAACTTCCCACCCTTTCTTTTTGCAATATCTTTGCTGTGCTGAAGTACCTACTATTAAACATTTGTTTCCCATTAGGACGTCACAGAATGTAACAAGCTGATATATTCTGTGTTAACCCAGGTAGTTTGAGTTCCACAATTATTTCCCCGTGAGTCATCATTTTATTAATACCTCTCTTCTCTGAACTGTCTGTAACCTATCTGTGCTGTAGATGCTAACCTCAGACAGAGCATTTCAGCAGATTCTAACAATGTTGAACACAAAGGTAACAAAATGTACTTATTCCTGCTCCATCAGTATGAGAATCTCATTGTCAAAGTGTTTTCATTAGTCGGCCACTGTCAGATGACTATTCAGTCTAATTTCCTCAAAGACTTTCCCAGAAAACCATCCTACTCCCTGTATGTCCTGTAAATAAGGTCTGTCATTTTCTGACTATGCAATTTTACTTTCAACCTTACTGGAAGGAATATTGTGGGGGTTTTTTGTGTCTAAAAAAGGAAGAAAAAGAGGCATGCCTTCATGAAATGAATGCAATAGTTCATGATGCCCTTTTGGATTTATGTCAAAGAGTTTTATGTAGATGATACAGTTCTATATGTTGCACCTCTGTTTTAGCAGACCAGTGTCACTATGTGAAAATACTGACACTTTCTGTAGTATTCAGACAGTCTGTATTGTCTCACATGCATAGTATTTGACCATCAGTGTCAGTTCAAATTTCTAGTGGTGTTTTGACTCCATCTCACTTTAAGTTGTAGTTTCACTGTCTCACTTCCATTTGTAGTTTAAGTTGACTTAGTCTAGACAGAAATACATCAGGATTGCTCACATGGCCTAAAGTTTATGTCTCAGTAGCAAATAATAGCTTCTTAAACTTTTCTAGTTTAATTGTTTCTAGTTGTCTGACTAATATACCATCACTTTAAAAGTTTTATTTCTATCTCTTGGCCATCAGCTTCTTAGGTGACTTGAGCAAGTTGCTGGTCTGCTCTGTACATCTGTTTTTCTTTATTGCCTCTGTCTTTCATATCTGTTTAGATGATAAACTCTGTGAGGCAGGACTGTTTCACAACATGTACCTGTAAAGTGCCTAGTGGTATGGAATGACTTAAAAACTGCTGTAATGGGAATAATGACTTTTAGGATTTTCCTTTATGTCCTGGATATTTTGTGCATTTTCCCTCCTGGCATTTGTCTGTTGCCACAGCTCTTCAGACATAGGCTTTGTCTAATCAAACTGTCCTCTTCCAGTTGAGTAGGCCCTCTTAAGCTTTCAGGTTAGTGCAACATCCGCTAGTTTGGAGAATCAAAGGACCCCTATGCTTGGGGGCAGTCATGCACACAAATGCATATACAAAGAAACGGAAATATTTCTCTATGTCTAGTCTAATTCCCTTCCTAATTGCTCCAGCAAATTAGTTTCCCTAGCTGAATGCACAGTTTAGCAAATTCTACCCTGGTACACTGAGTGGAGGTAGCCATCATCATTGCTGGATCAGTCCTCTTTTAGAGTCGCTAGGGTATTCATTACCATGCAGCTTTGGAGAAAGTATCTGCAGAGAGGAGTCAGCAAAGGAGTTGCATCAATTCGGCTAATAGGAGACATCAAATACGGGTGCTCCAGTTCATGTAATAACAGCAAAGTTGTCCATTTTGGTGAACTACTTCTGCCTTATGATTTACCAGCTTTTTCCTCCCTCTGTTAATCTTGCCAACATTCCACATTTCCTCTGATAAAGCTTTTAAACTCTATCTAGTTCAGCATTCACTTCCTTCAGTGTCCCTTTTTCCTCGTGTTTCTTTTAGCCCCTCCTTCAAGCCACCTGCCCTCCTCCCCCCCAAAAAAACCTTACTAAAAGGGCTGTATGCTTAATGCCATGTTTATGTTAAACTTCTCTCCCCATCCTTTCATTTTCCTGCCTATTTCAGTTGTAAACTGTTTGAGGCAGCAGCTATTTTATTACCAGATTTTGGCACAGAACCTGGAAGAACAGGACTTGTAGTTGCCAGGTCCCTAGGCACTATCAGTGTACACTTTTTTAATACAAATAAATTGGAGAGACACTTTGCCTCCTTCATCTATTAAGTGGAGAGAGTAACAGTTGCTGCTTTTAAGAGCTTGTTAGGCCTACAGATGAAAAGCCTTTAGAAATGCTAAATATTAATTATTAGTAGTCATTAGCATTCCTGTCCCCTCTTATCAGTGCTCTCATTTGCACCATACAACATACTCTAGCAGCTCCTTTTCCTTTTTTATTCAATGGCCCTTTTAACAAAGAATATTTAGAAATGGTAAATGGCTTTTTTTGCAATTAGAATGAGACCTACCTGTTTTTTCAGTTTAGCTCAGACATCATTTTTTTCCAAATCATGCGTTTTCTGTGTCTGGGTTCTTGTATGGCTGACATTACAGTCTCAGTGCACCTTAAAATAGGAGTTAATAATAGCTGACTGTGGTTGCAAGAGTCATTGTCCTGTGTTACTACCTATTAAGCTCGATTCAGCCCACAAAACTGGGTGGAAAAAAAAGAGTCAGGACTCAAGAATCAACTGACTAGTGCTATACTGACAGTGCAATACAGTACATTCTTCTGAAAAGAAAATATAGGCATTAAGTGCTTTCCTCATTATCATACAAAAAGTATGGGATAAAGCTTGGAACTGGACCCTAATTTTTCTGTTGTATACTGGTGATCTAGCCACAACATTATTTTAACAATGTCTATAGAATACATGTTTCTCAAAAGAGAATGAAAAAAAATAAGCCTTTTAAAGGTGTATCCTGTTATACGAATGAAGATGGTGCCTTTCTTCTCTGTGTGTGCTATATATGATGAAAACATTATAGAAATTTCTGGATGCAGTTATGGCAGTCTATTTGTTGGATTTTACCTAGTAAATTTAATTTTAGTCCTTCAATACACACACACACACGCATAAATAGCTTCTATTACCTTTTGGTTTAGTTTGTTCTGCGTTTTTAATTCATTTGTGTTTCTTTGAAAGTATATTTTCTTGTGATTGTAGAATTGCATCACTTCATTGCAAAGACAATATAAACACTAACTATGAAAGCATTTTTTCTTAATATAGTCCAAATCAGACAATTTCTCCAGAATTTGGTTTGCACAGAAAACAAGAATTAGAAACAGCATTTTCCAGTTAATTTGTGCTCTCCAAATGTGGCTATTCATGAAAGCTCATCAAGCTTCACAAGTATTAACCTAACCAGAGAGCCCTCTTGATTGTCTTATCCTCAGTGGTGGATACTGGCTCCCAAGGTTTCTTGTGCAATGTCTGTGGCGTGCACTCATCTACCATGTGGAGACTCACAAGAATATTCTCAGCTTTTGATGTGTCCTGTGACAGGGCGTAGGAATTCCTAGCTCATAGGAATTTTCCAGTGCATCCTAGAAATTTCTGGATATAGAAGCATTCTAGGAATTTCTGAGTTATTTCTAGATATCTGAGTGCTTTCTGGGAATTCCTGGATTGAGAGTATTTCTAGGCATTTTTCCATGCTTTCTAGGAATTCCTGGAAGTCAGTGCTTTCTACTGTGAGGTGGGGTATTTTCTTGTGAACTTGCAGAATATTTTAAATGCTTTCCAGGAATCTTTGTGTTTTCCAGGAATTACTGGATTGAGGAATTTCCAAGCTGTTACAGCAAAACTTTATTTTGGAGGCAGATAACAAGAGGAAGTGTATAGAGTCTCCAGCTATCTATGTATACTTTTCAATGGGGAATATATCTGTTGACTAAATCTGGTATTATCTCATAATCTAAATCTATATATTTATAAACATTTAGATGTTTGTGTCAAGTATGGAATAAATTCACATAGCTCATTAGTCTGATGAGCATAATTATGTTGGGATGATAATGGCTTGTAACTAACTGATACCGAAACCTTTTGTCAATGAATGTACTAACATTAGTCTGGTGTCCTTTCAATAGCTATTTTGAAAATATATGCACGTATTTATCTACATTTATTTAGAGAAGCAATAGGTCTTTACATGCTTAAACAGCATAGGTATGAAAGCTATTAAGTGACATCAGGTAGGTGTCAGGCCTTGGCTGCTTATTTTGTAAATCTCAGCTAATTCAAACTGTACATTTTGTTTCAAGTCATTATCTGTTGCTTTCCCTCTTGGCTATTGTATATCGTGATTTTTTCATTTAATAATCAAGCAGTATGCTACATGATTTTTTAATTCATCCTCGGTATGTCATAGTGTCTTGGTAATGCAGGCATAGTGTAACTATCTCTGCCTAGTTCACCCAGGACTGTTTCCATGTTGTTCTCAAATACACTGGAAGCCACTGGAGAGGTCACGCCTTGTTGGCTTTGGATGTACAGGTTTAAAGTCCTTAGCTACATGAGTCACCTTGTAATTGTAGACCCAGATGATTTGTTTGTGTAAATCAGCATAGTTTTACTGATGTCAGTAAAATTAGAAGAGGCTATGTCATTTGTCCCCTGCTGTTTGGTATGCAGTCACTCCATATATGATATCTCTGTTTTCTCACATCACTGAGCTAAGAAAAGATGCTGAGGTAAATCAAAACCAGCACTGATACTATGCTGAGCAGTCTTGTTCAGGGCTGCTATGGGTACCAACACTAACAGACCTGAAAGGCAACAACATTGCCCTTCTGGCTCAGTTTATTAATATTATAGAATATTCAGAGCAACTAAAATTGGGCGTTAACATAGAAGAGCAGCTGCAGGCTCTCCCTTCTGTATTTTCACCTTTTGTTACTAAGCTTGAAGTTGTTTCTCAAGATAAGTTGCTGGTGGTAGTGCACTGGAGAGCTAGGAGTTGTACTGCTGCTTACAGTGGGGATACAATTATTTGGCAAGGTTGAAAGTTGCACATACTTAGCTAGGTAGAAACTACTCATCTGAAAGATAAGTGAAAATTTCTAGATTACTTCTTTCATTAAGTACTTCCATACCCAAGCTTGTTACAAGTGCCAGTTCCTACTGCTGGCATCCTCTTACTACTTTTGCTCTCGAAGACAGTACTGCCCAGAATGAATGGATGTGTACTGGTAGCTACTGTAATGCAATTCATCCAAGAATCATCTTTCAGCAAGGATTTTTGTGCAGTGGGCTAAGACAGAACTGCATTATTTGGTGAATAAATACGAGAAATGTTTTCAGAAAAGGTTTATGCATGTAAGTTCTGAAGCCACACTGAAAGCTCAGCCTGCATTATTTTTAAATGGTGCTTAGGAACTCTAATCTCTTAAGCAATTTGATAATGCTCTCTCTAAGAGAAAATGCAGACTGTTTTTTATTTCTTGTTAATTTCTGTGTCAGTCTGGGTACATGGCTCTTAGTGTTAAATATCCCATGCATTATCAAACATCTTGTGTTGCTAAGCAAGAGATGTTGAGCAGGATTTAAGTTGCCCACGTCTGTCTTAAATTTGTGCTGGAAAACATACCCACAAAACATTAGACTGTTTGTTTGGTTTTATATGTTCATATTGCAGTGCACCTCCTTTTCCCTGAAGCTTGTGAATGTTCTCTTTCTATTATTTGAGATCAACACAGAAGTTTTTAATCTTTTTCAAAGTGTAAACTATCTTTCAAAGTCTTGAAAGTTCATTTTTTAAAACCAGATCAAATAGTTTTGACATTTGCTAGCTAGACATTTAAAGGCATATTACAGATGCAATGCCACCTTTCACTGGGTGATTTGCTGTAGATAAAGGGCTAACCTGCATCTATCATTATAAACACAAGGAGTCTAGCATGTGTGAGCAAAGTCCTGGAGAGAAACATTCCTTAAATGTTAATCCATTGCTTTAACTTTCGTACCTTCTTATTCTTTCGTGAAAGTAGGACTTGACATCAACTGAATTCCTCTGTTGCTTTTTAAAAAAA
This sequence comes from Fulmarus glacialis, assembly GCF_000690835.1. Classification (NCBI taxonomy): domain Eukaryota; kingdom Metazoa; phylum Chordata; class Aves; order Procellariiformes; family Procellariidae; genus Fulmarus; species Fulmarus glacialis. Next base: position 45,478 of record NW_009194282.1, read on the forward strand.
TTGTCAAAACCTAAAATTGTTTATTTTAATTTTTGAGTTTAGCCTAATAATTCCTCAGAATAATCTTCAAAGCACTTACTCAACAAATATGCTGAAGTCAAATCGGAAAATTCAAAACTAGGATTGGGTCAAACTAAAAATGAAAGTTTCATCAACCTACGTACATAGACTGTTCAAATGGATATATAGGCTGATTGAGAGAGACAAAACAAATATATGAATCAATGTTTATTGTCATGGTAGATGGACACCTCCTGGTCATCCCTGTAAGATTTCGCTATGTTCATTTTATGCTGAAAATATTTAATTCATTTCAGCCCTGATAATTGTGATCCAAAATTGTTAATCTCATTTACTGAGTCAGTGGGCAAATTTAAATTCTCTTTTAAATACTTCTAACAGGATATCTCATGCACTTATCACTGGAGAAAATGTTTCAGTAATTGGTTTTTCTTGCACACCAGTGTGTAGGAAACTTGCACTGTTCTGGACATCCAAAGGATGTGAACTTGGGTAGTATTTCCCTAGGCTACAACTAGGTGTACTGTGTAGTCAGGCCTTTAAAATTCTTGAAGGAGATGTGACTAGCAAGGATGCTATTTTGAAAGAACTTTGACTGAAATATAATGAATTTGGCTGTAAGGATTACGTGACAGTTTTTTAGGATTAGAGAATTGAATTCTAAGTCATAATTTTTGCATACCGTCAGAAAAGAGAAAGGTAACCTTATTGCCACATGAGCTGTATAACTGAATGTTCACATCCAGCGTTTGCTGTGTACTATGTCTTCGAATCTAGGCATAAGCTAAGAGTTGCCTGACTAGTTAGTATTTTATGGTGTTACTTCCTAAGGATCTGTTAGGTTAATTATCACATCATGTGCTGAGAGATAAGAACAATCATACACTGCAGTCACACCGCTGGTTGGTTTGGTTGTGGCTCACAGTTAAGTTATTGCAGTGTTAAATCAGAATCTTTGGAACATTCATGATCTGTGGCCTGAATATTTCAGTCCCTTGGCTAGCCCAGATCAGGAACGTACAAATGTAATTGCAGTTGGTTTTTTTGTAAAATAGCCTAGATCTGTTTTTTACATACTTCTGTGTTCAAAATATTTTGCAAACTGGTTAATTTCTGGATGTCCTGGTTTCGGCTGGGATAGGGTTAAATTTCTTGCTAGTGCTGTGTTTTGGATTTAGTATGAGGAGAATGTTGATAACACACTGATGTTTTCAGTTGTTGCTAAGGACAGCTCCCATGCCTACTGACCGAGCTAGGTACACAAGATGGGAGGGAACATAATCAGGACAGCCAGCTCAGCTGGCTAATGGGGTATTCCATACCATGTGACGTCATGCTCAGTATATGAATGGTAGGCGTGATCCAGGAAGTACCGATCGCTACTTGGTTATCGGTCAGCGCGGGTGGTGAGCAATTGCATTGTGCATCACATTGGGCATCACTTATTTTGTATATGTTATCATTATCATTATTATTGTCCCTTTTCTGTTTTATTAAACTGCCTTTATCTCAACTCACGAGTTTTTCTCACTCTTGACCTTCCGATTCTCTCCCCGTCCCACTGGGGCGGGGGGAGTGAGTGAGAGGCTGCGTGGTATTTGGCTGCCTGCCAGGTTAAACCATGACACTGGATCACATTCTTAAATGCTAGAGGGACATAAATATTGTTGTCCCAGGTTTACTGACAGGAAGAGAACAGCAGCACTATCTTGCTAAAGGCTGCATCAGAAGTCTGTGGCAGAGATGGATCAAAGGGCATGTCTGTTGTACTGATTGCCATGTGCGTAGAGATACCTGTGCTCGCTCTAAATGGAACAGTTCAGGCACCACAACCCATTGGAATGAGACAGCATGTTAAATCTGCTCTAGCTACTCTGTAGTTAATAGCATTGCGCTGTTAAATGTAAGTCCTGCTAATGGGTGGCTGATGTTCCGTTACTGTGGGCTGCCTCACTGCAAATCCGTGTTCCGTATAACCTCATACGCTATACTGTTCTAAAGGAGTGTGTTGCACTAATAGGAATGAAATTCTTTTTATTGCTGGGATCAATTAGCTGGCGCAGGTGCAACTGGCAGCATTATTTCCCCAGTAATACCATGGAATGTTCTGTGAAGTTTAATTACGTTTTTTTAAAAATCGTTCTATAGCGAACACTGGGAAGAAACATAGCAATTCAGGAATTACACAGGAAATAAGCTTGTTGTCACACATTTAGCCACAGTATAAATCAGGTTTTAATAAAATAATGTTGTCCACTAAATGAGGCAGTGTTCTTGTGGAAAAAGCATAAATGTGAGCATGTAATTAAATACGGCATGAAAATTGATATCCACAAAATGACTGAATTGAAACAAAGCTGAAATTAACACTGTTAGCATATCTGTGTATCTGACTTTGAATTACTATTATATAGTATTCTTGGTAGAAAATAACTATAATTAAATTAATCAATAAACAGATCGCACCACAATATTTATCTGGTCTGTCCTTGGCCGCAAAATGAAAGGAGAGTTCAGAGGAATTGCAAATCCTTTCATTTAGTAAATAAAAGCTTGTGTATATATCGGTCCTTTAGTGGAGACATGCAACTCTTCAGCATTAGATTTACAGGTATGTGTGATATAGCTAACGGACCCTTAGATTTTATTGTATAATGTACATGAAAATAGCTTTGTGGTTGCGAAAATAACAGGAAACAAGTTACACAGAATAGCAGTTTGAGACTTTGAAAGCAAATAGAAATGTATAGACAGGATAGGTTAAGGAAAGGAAATTAGGTATAGTGCTTTTCACTCCAAATTATGAACTGAAACTAATGTAGACTGGCTGCATTAGTGAGAGCCTAGCTGTGTAGTAAATGATCATTTTTTGTCTGAACTTCCTCATAAAGAGACAGGATGGTGTCAATGTACTTCCTAGTAAGGAGGATCAGCTTCATTGCAATTGCAGCATGGCTGGCAAGAATTGATACCGCTATTGATGGAACAGAAAGGATGTAAAGGAAACAGGATATGGAGTCTAAGTCTGTCCCAAGCTCAGATAAAAGAAATATTAAAATCAAATTAGTTTCTGATTTCCATGCTGTAGAGGGGTCTAATAATTTTGAGAGTATATAGGGATTGAAACTCAGCACAAATCTTAGTGGTGCTAAATGCAGAGAAAAGAGGCAGAAAAATGTAGAAAATCAACTCCTAGATAGAGAATACTGATAAGGATTTCTACTTTGTGAAAATTCATCTACACTTTAAGACAGAGGCTAAATCCTACAGATTATATTGGATGATGCTGGAGCAAATAGAACCTCTCCTCTCAAAGGTATTGCAGGAAAAACTGGGCAATGCTTTTGGTACTATTTCTCCATAGACAAACTTTTCTACCAGGACGTTAGGGCAAACAAATAACTCAGTTAGGTCTGGTATTCTCCTATTCCCTTCTGTTCCTGGAAGTAATTGATCTGTTGACGTGCCATTGAAGACCTGATGTTAAGTTCCAGGACTGTACTGCTCCAACAGAGGCTGATGAGTTTCATGGCCAGGTAGTGAGGGATGGCCACCGAGCAGACACGACGACAGTAACAATTTATGGAAAGATGGATTGCCTTCTTGTATTAAAACTGAATGTGCAGTGTAAATTTGCTGGCAATGGAGGTGTCAATAAGAGTTTGAAACAGGTAAATCTTCAAAGAAATGAAATTGATGCTTTTTGGTTTTTTTACTTGTGATTGGGTGAGCTGAAGCCATTGACTTTGGATTCCATGCATGTTTAAAGTCACAGACATGTAAAATCTACATGGATGTGTAAAATTCACTTAATTTCTACTTATCTTGGAGCAAGACCTCTCAGAGTTGCATGATAGGCATAAGCAGTATAGAGTTGTCTGTCATATTCTTTCAGAAATCTTTCAACAGTGAGACATTGAAAACATACTATGAAACTTGCAGTTCATGGGCACATGATCTCATGTAAAGAGATCACCTGCTTGTTTGATATGAACACTTAATTTTAGATTAAAAATGCAAACTGGTTTGATTCAATAACAGTAAGAGTAAAATCTGGCTTTGATTTAGAAATTTAAACTATAATTTAAATAAGTTTTAAATATTTTAGATTAAACAAAATGCAATGCTCAGCTTTTTAATGAGCTCCAGCAGAGGTAGATTAACATTTCTTATCATTGTTCATGCTTCTCCCTACTTGTAGCATTCCCAGCCATACTTGATTCCACACCAGGGAGTCTGTTTTAAGTGTGATTTTTTTGTTTGTTTGTTTGGTTGTTTTTTTTCTTCCCCCACCCAGTATCACTCAGCAGTCGTAGGAAGAGATGCACTTTAGAAGGTTGGGATTATCAAAGAACTTTGGAAAATCTGAAAATTCCATAAAAAGGTAATTTGAAGTAGAAGTTATCTTGTGGATTACCCTAAGATTCTTAATTCTCCGTGATGTTTATAAGAAGCAACAAAAAGAAAATTTTGAACTGGCAGCATTCCTGTTCAAAACTAACGTGGTAAAGGCTCAGTTTAGACAGCAGCAAAAATTACTATGATATTACTTGGAAAAAAGATGAAAATAAGCTTATACAGTTTAGCTAAATGATCATTTTATTACATGTTGTGATCTGAGGAAAAAAGAATGGCCATTCTTTCTTCTGGTCCAGAAGTGACAGATGCTGGTAGAAAAGTGGTCCGAATGACAGATTATATATTGAAATAAAGATCAAACAAGGGAAGATGTCCAAACAGTGAGGTCTGTTAAGACTGTTCAATTACTAAAACACCAATATTTGATCTAGTGTTGATGCCAGGCTTCGGGAAACACATCTACAATATACCTGAAAAGTCCAATTGCTACCAACAATTTCTATGAAAAGTAGTAGAAGATATAGAATGAATTTCTGCCAGTATCATGGTATGACTAGAGCTAACCTCACAATTTTGGTTTGCAGGATACCAACTAATTGTTTTGAGCTATAGATTACTTAACGTACCGCACGCGTGCACATGTGTGTCCATGTGTGAGTGAGTGTGTGTATGCAGCAAATGAAGCACTCGTGTGCCATTAGCAGCCCTGGAAAGAAGAAAGCTGCTGAAGTGGTTTTTTTTTTCCTCCCCCCACTCCCCTGCTTTTATTGGCCTAGATGAATGTTACAAAGGGGAAACCAGATGTGAGACAGGGATGACTTGAAAGGACAGGTAATTAATATCATCTGCCTTAACTTTCTTATCTTGATGGGCCGATGTTTACAACACTGACCCTGGAGTGGGGGGAAGCACGACCTCCTCAATATGAAATGAGAAAAGTCCAAAGGCTTTTGAGCTTCACAGAGAGCTCTGCTCCTTCTGTGAAATGCACACAGTTTGATTTTGTGTGTGTATGCATGCAAACACTGTCTTACAACAGTCTCTATTCTAACAGCAAGCTCTTTTAACTTTCTTTTTGCTAAGAAAAAGCGTTAATGGTATTTTCATATGGTATGTAACTTTCTCTCCTTAGTTTTCTTTTGCTTTTAATTTATTTTGTAATAAATTCATGTCAAGTGACCAAGAATTTGGGGGGCAGGAGAATAGAGGCCTGCAGAAAAGCAGCAGTATTTCCAATAGTTGATCTCTCTCTCTCTCTCAAAAAAAAAAAAATCACCTTTTGCACTTAATTATTTCTGACATTTTGTCCATCATATTGTAATGAGCTTCTTCAGAGGAAATAAAAACAGCTTGTCTCTTTGAAAGCAGAGATGCAACTTTTTTTTTTGTGTTTGTTATCAAAACACAAGCTGTTTTTCCTTCCTCAAAGGATACCTTGCTGTACAATGGAAGAAACATCAAGAATTAAATTAGACAGCATCAAGTTCACATGAAAGAAAATACATTTCTTTAAACAGATTTTTTTTTTTTTTTTATGGGAGAGAAAAGATGTAAGGGTTTAGTAATCTAACTCTTTTCCAGTGTGTGCTACTTTCTCTGCATAGATGTGACAGTAAGGAACCAAATGGCAGATTTCATGATAACAGTCTAATTGTGAACAAGGGGCTTGAATTAACTTAAGTCATTTGGGAGGTCTTTGATAATTCCATATATTAGCAGGGTCTGGTATATTTTCTGGTTCCCTGCACATTTCAGAATGTGTATCTGACTTTGATGATTTTACTATGTTAAGCATAAATCACAGACTAATTTACTATTTGCTTTGAGTGGTTCTTTATATAAATCTTTGACAGTTTTTCAGAATCAGCAGTAGACTTAATTTTCTAATCCTCTGTACTGGAAAATAATACCATTTCCAGTTGCAGCAATTAAAGTAGGACCACTAAAAGTGTGGGGCGGAGCCCCCTGATTGACAAGGGGTTTAGAAGATTTCAGAATATCAACTCAGTGGCCATGGGCCATAGCTATTGTTTTTTATGAGTGTGCACATATCCAGATGCGATGATTGGGAATATTTTTATAAATAGGTTGTAACAGTCATTTTTGTTTTAGAAGCGACATGTTTCTGGGTGGTCTCCAAAATTTTCTAAGCCATAGATTTCAAAAAAACACCACCATATTTCTTTATATGGTTTCTTTTCATTTTCTTCTCAGCCTAGATTCTAATATATTTTGATAGACAAGAACAGGCTTGCATTTTGTTCTTCTAGTTTCTGGCTTAAATGAGCGTACTATATACACATTTGAGGGTGGAATGATGTAAAATAAGCTTGTGTAGTGAACCTCTGTTTATACCAGAGCAGAACTGAAGTCCTGCATTGTTTTAATGCAATTAGCCAGTTCAAATCTTGTCAAGTACATTTCCATTTAGAGTGCCTTTGCTCTGTGTCATCATTTACTTATAGGTCTTTTCATTAAGCAATGAATGAATTGCTCAAACTAAGAAGTAAAATAAAAGCCCAACAAGCCCAACAAAACCCCCCAAACTTTTTTTGTTTGCCAATATGTAAGCAAAAGGACCTAGTTATTATTATTATTGCATATGTAATTTGTTTGTCACGACGAACTCTGTATTCCAAGCTTACTTGCTTGCTTTACTTACTATTGTCTTGATCCTTTATAATAACTACCTTTTTTGCAATTGGTAGTTTTGCAATAATTCCCTTTAAGATTTCAGCATAAGGATGGTATAATAACTAAACGAATGTGTCCTAATTAGTGTGACAGTTTATTATTGAATTGGAGTTGGTATGAAATAACAAGCTGCTACAGAAGGGTACCAAGCTGGATTTGTAGTTGAGGTGATCATGATACAGGTTCACTTATTCAATCAGGATGCAGTTTTCTTCATTTGGAGCATCAATGAACAGACATTTCAAAGAAACCTAGAGGACTTAAGTGCTTAAATCCCAGTAAAATTGAGAACTGCCTTAGGCAGTCTTAAACTTCTTTAGATTATTTTGAACAACCCAGCCATTATTTTCAGCTGTGGGAGTGAATCCTCACAGAAATGGTAGGCAGGCCACTCCTGTATCCATCTGGCGTGGAATAGGTTGAGAGTAGAAAAATGAAGCGTTGCTGAAGCTGCTTAGTTATGGAGAAACTGGTTTTTATTTCTGAAAGTTACTGAAAGTCAGTGAAATTAATATGTTAGGTCCGAGCTTGATGGAGCATATTTAATGCTGTATTAAATCATCTTTGTCTGAATAGTTACCTGAGCTTTGGAGCACTTATTATTTCACATGTACAGAAGACATGGAAGAAGGCAACGAGTGGGCAAAACCTCTATTTATAAAGGCAATAAGGACCATATTTTCAAAGATGTTGAGGTATTTAAGGTTGTAAATAGAAGACCAGTGAGCAGACCAGGTAGTCAAGATGGTTAGCTACTTAATTCATATGGAATTCTGTTGAAATTAATGTAAGTTGGAAAGAGTTTGATGGGGTATTTATGAAAACCTGACGGAAACCTACTTAGGAGCTTAGTATGCTTTGAAAAGGGCTACTGGTGTGGACAACTATTGAATTACCATCTCCTGTAAGACATATGTGAAAGCAGTTGCCAAATGTACACTTTGGATACATGATTTGCTCTTATTAGAATATATAGTTATTTACAGATTTTATTTTACTTTCAGATGGCTAGAGATTGTGGAAAAATTAGGAAAAAATTCATAATGAACAAAATACTTGCTGAGCCCCCATAAAGAAATGTTTAACTTTCAACATCTCTAACCACGCTAATAATAAAAATAATAGTAATAATAATAGTAATAATAGTAGTAATA
>NW_009194283.1:0-3140 GCF_000690835.1 Fulmarus glacialis
TAGCACAACCCCCAACACATTTTAGTCTGCGCCAATTAGCAGACAGTATGCGGTCACAGTTTGGGGGACAGTATTTGCCAAAATCATTCCCAACAGGCAACATAGTTATGATATCTTGGAGGAAGAGAGCTTTGACACACAGAAGTGAGCTGGCAAGAGTACCTCTTGGCTTCAGTGTCAGAGTACAGGCTGTGGTCAACCTGCTCTGTATAGACGCAGCCCCTGAGTTACACAGGCAGCATACCCCATCCCTATGACGAAGCAGTGGAAAGCCTGAACGCATGCTTCGACCAGCCAGAAGATCTGAAGGGCTCGGGACTTCCAGTAGGAGGATGGTACTGAGAACACCACAAATACAAACTATGGCATTGCTCCTTCCCTGCTTTTGGTTGCGAATTCTGTGCCAGGTCTCTGTTTCAGTAAGAGCAAAAGGGAGTAGAGGGTATGTTGACTGGGTCCTTCGCAGAGGGCTGCCAAGTATTTCAGACTCATTTTCTCCTTTTCAGGAAATACAATATAAAAGGTACAGATTATACACTGATGTAAGATGGGAGCTGCCTTTTTGCTGCTGCCTTCAGTTCATTTTTTAACCTGTGAGGATAGCAATAATTAATTATGCTGCTTGTTTGTAAGACTTTATCAAGATAATCTGTTTATTAAATGCATTTAGAAGTGTTATTAGGATAATTGGAACCCAACTGCCCTGGAAATAGGATTTTTGTCAGTTTTGGAGATCACTACTGATTAAGAGGCACACTATGAAAACGTACCATATTATTCTTTGAAGAGGCCAAATATATTTTCTTCTGTTCTCTCACTGCTCCCTAACGTGGTGTTTTTCAGCTTGTATTTTCATTTTCTATAAAATAAGAATGAAGACACTTTGGGATTGGACAAGATCAAATTATAATTATGAACTTTCAAAACACACTAAATACTGAAAAATCAGATCATTTGGGTCCAACTTTGGAAGAGACTATAATTATTGGTTTTTTCACTGTTTTAATGAACCAGACTATTAAATAAAGTATGAAATAACAAATGTTAATAAATTCTACCACTGTACACACTATGCAATGAAGACATCTCTTAACTAATCAAACTAAATCTGGATGAAATCAATTTAAGATACTCATCTGTCCTACAGAATTAATAACTATTCAGGCTTAGGAGAAGGAAAAAAAATTCTCATTTCGTTCAGGGAACGGTATTGATGACAAATGTGTTATTGCTAAGAGAAATTTCTTTGCACAGTCTTCACCAAATAGAGCAACTTACTGCTTCTTTTTGGGTAAGACGGGATTGTTTTCAAGAAACTACATTTTTCAATTTGTCACATTCCTATTGACTCATTTAAGGTTTCAGAGATCCTGGATTGTGAACTTTCTGGAGTATTTATTCAGTACCCCTAAGGCAAGTTTTAATCCTAAGGACTGAGTCCTAAAACAACCAAAGTTAAAAAACAAACAAACAAACAACTATTACTGCCACATTAACTCTGTCTAGAAATTAAAACCATCATCAGTACAGTAACAGTTAAATACTGAAGTGTGACACTAAAGAAGTCAACTCTAAAGCTGTGAAACATACCTCACCTTAATAAACATAAGAAGTTAGGCAAGAAGTTAGTCTTAGTCTAAGGAAAGTATTAGTCTTAAGGAAACTAACATAGAAGTTACTATCAACACTGCAAAAAGTTTCAATAATTAAAAGATCTGATGCATCTTAGGTAAGAAATAAACCACCAGTTTTTCAATATAGTACACACTTGAACCTAGGTCTGATGCAACTTTTTGGTTATATTTTGTTATCTTGTCCTGACATCCTTCCCACTGAAAGAGACATTATGCAGAATCTTCTAATGCAAACTTTGCCACAGGTATAAAAGAAGAGAAGGCTGTTTAGGGAACATGCACACACACACTCACTCTTTCAATATACCCTGCTATTTTCACCCCTTCCTCTAGAAATTTACATCTAATCTACAGATAGAGAAGACTTTCTCCTCTTCTTCTAGTTTTTCGCTATTATAGTTCATAACATGAAAGAGACACACTTCCCCACCTCCCATCTCCAAGAAATTTTCTGCTTTTTCAGAAGCAGAAAGTGTCAGTAACAGCATTTATTTTTAGTTTTCAGAACTCATTTTCTTTGCTTTTGAACCACCAAAACATACACAGGTGTAAACAAGTAATTGCACTAATTTTTTAAAAATCAAATTATCCCACATTACTTCTCTTAAATCATGAAAGATGGATATTTATCTGCCAAGTAAAAAGGTAAGTTTCTCTATCTTGGGAATAAACTATTGACCTATAACCATAAGGAATTGCATTTCACAGACATCCCTGCAGTCTTCCTACAGACAACCACCTGGCATTTTGGCAGTCAGTACTGAGGTTGCAACATTGAACTTCATGACTTCTTCACAGCCATTTGTTAGCAAGTGGGCCAAATAAGCAGCCTTTATCATTGCAACCATCATCTCTAAGAAATAGTAACAGAACTACAGTTAACTCCACAAGGCCCTCAGTATATCAGAAGGAGAAGAAATTCACTCTTCAATGGTCATCCATCTTGACTATTGCTAGCCCTTGTTCTTGTGGGGGACTTCAACTTTCCAGATGTCTGCTGGAAATACAATACAGCAGAGAGGAAACAGTCGAGGAGGTTCCTGGAGTGTGTGGAAGATAACTTCCTGACGCAGCTGGTAAGCGAGCCTACCAGGGGAGGTGCCTCGCTTGACCTGCTGTTCACAAACAGAGAAGGGCTGGTGGGAGATGTGGTGGTCGGAGGCCAGCTTGGGCTTAGCAACCATGAAATGATAGAATTCTCGTTACTTGGGGAAGGAAGGAGCGGGGCCAGCAAAACCGCTACCATGGACTTCCGGAGGGTGGACTTTGGCCTGCTCAGGACACTGGTCGAGAGGGTCCCTTGGGAGGCAGTCCTGAAGGGCATAGGGGTCCAGGAAGGCTGGATGTTCTTCAAGAAGGAGGTCTTAAAGGCGCAGGAGCGGGCTGTCCCCATGTGCCATAAGAAGAACAGGCGGGGAAGACAACCGGCCTGGCTGAACGGGGAGCTCTGGCAGGGACTCAAAAAAACAAAAAGGAAAGTTTATCACTCGTGGAAGAAGGGGCAGG
>NW_009194284.1:0-18544 GCF_000690835.1 Fulmarus glacialis
AGGTCACCTCCAGGACTGGCTCGCATGATAAGCCTCCGTTTGTTAAGAAATTGTCCTGCTCACGCACCACTGGTTGATGTTTGTCTGGGTTTCTTGCTGTACTAATTTTGTGATGGATCTTATGTATTAAAAATATATATGTATAAAATACAAAAGGCTGGTAAGTAACCAGTAAACAGGACTTAAAAAGCAGTATTTTTCTTTTATGTGACATTTTCATAACCAGAAAAAGAAAAAAATCTGAAATACTAATCAGACAAATAAAAAGAGAGTGCATTTATTTTTTTGTATCACTGCAAGTATGTTGGAATATGCAAGGACTGTGGTTAAAATTAGAATGTATGAGGCATATTGTAATTTAGTTCATACTGAAAAAATCTAACAGCATTTCTTGGTTCGTGCATTTGAACGATCTCTGGGTTAGATATAGAGATTTTTCTATTTTGTTTTAATTTGTAATTTTTTTCCCCCTCCATGAATTTTAGGTACACATAACTTATGTCATTTATTTATGGTCTTTTATACCTAGTTTGTAAAATTGTAAAATAGTAAACAATGCAAACATTTGCATTTGAAAATAATAAAGTAGTTGCTGTACAAACCTGAAATGGACTATTTCTAATTATTGTGTGTTTTTTTATTTAGTGTTTATCCACAACAGATACGAATACAGAACTCAGAGTAATAATCCTGGTGTTTGCCCCAAAGGGATTAATTCTCTTCAGAAGATTTCACAGGAACGCACTCCCGAAGTTCATTTAAACTGCGTAACTCCCACGTGTACCTTAAAGCACGTTCGTTTTTCTTGTTACTGTCAGATTGTGTGGTGTGCTGAATATTTGTAATGTGGGAAGGATGCTGCCGTCAGGCGGACCTTGTTAATGATCTCAGTGATTTTTCCTTGGAGACCAGGTAGTATCCATGGGCGCCACGCCTGAGAAAAACCTGCAGGATCGTAGTGTTTCCTTTGCACCCCTGGGATCGGCTGGGAATAGTCTCCCTCCCCTGTCTCCCGCTGTCTGGACCTTGCCAGGGGCCAGACGTCACCCTGGCAGAAATCCTACAGTTTTCGCAGCTTCCTTTGGGCCAGGATTTCACCTCTGATGTGGGAACCGTGACCTCGCTGCTGGGTTACGGCTCTTGCTGCTCTGCTCGTGGGCAGCGTTTGGTGGGGTGGTGGGCTCGTGCTGGAGACTCGTGGCCAGCGAGGGAGAAGGTGAAAGGGGCAGGAGGGGGGGAGGGAGAAGCTGAGGGGTGAGATGCAAACCAGAGGCCCGAGAGTGTCGGGAGCAACGGCAAATGGAGAGGGACGGTTTCTGTGACAAGGGCTCCAAGCCAGAGATCGAGAGAGTGAATATTGCGTAAAGGATATTGCTGTGTGGTGGTAACACACGTACGGGCACGTGCTGTGTCGTCTGAGTGCCAAGGGTGTCATGTCCTTAACCGTTGCTTCTTTGCAATGCTGCTGCTTAGGTCAGGATATACAGACTTCCTGGCACTTTAGCTACTTTAATTGTGTATATACATAGTTTAGAGGTACCACAGAAAGGATGGTGGCTCTTCTAGAAATTTGGTTAAGCTTTTGACTTGCTTATTTGAAAAATATTTTGAACCAAATTCTTCTTGGGAAAGATTCCAGCGAAGCCAGCGCAGCTGTATCGTAACAGCGTTGGTCCCATGAAAGTCCCGCCGATGGCGCTGGGTTTATTGTATTTTAAAAGCAAGTTCATTGCGTTCTTTTGTACTTGAGAGAGCAAACCAGCCAACCGGGTGTTCCTCTGGTGCCTTTATTCGGCCAGTCGGTGTATTAAGAGAATGTGTCATGGCTGGAAAAACAGATTCCATTTCACACGCACAAAGAAAAAGTTTTATGGATTATTTAGTTTTATTGTGAAATGAAAGCAAAATCTTTACATCTTTTTAAGAAACAACTGTTTCAGAATGTCCAGTGAGGACTGAATACTTGGGTACTCTCCCATCTCTTTCTGATTCTCTCCTCTTTTTCCCTTTTAGCTCCCAAATCTACGAAATCATCCTATCAAAACTTTTTGCCCCAATGGTTTCATTTTCTTCCAAGTACATGGATTTTACTGGAGTGTTTCCTTACCAAACCCACATTTGTTCTCTCTCTGCCCCTCATGCTTTCCACATATTTATACAGTAGCATGAGGCAAGTGATTCTAGTTACATATAAAGCCGATGTATTTGCATCTCAGTGACAATGTATGTAGCTGCCACGGGCTGAGCGTGGAGTAGTGTGAGGAACAGGCACGGTTTATCTAGAGACATCGGGGCCGTTCTAGACATGTCACAAAAAACAAAATGGGTTTTGACAATTGGGAAGAAAAAAAAAAAGCATGTTATGCTCTAAATCAACAATATGATTAAAAGTAGAGCTGCATTTGAGGCCTTGACCTCAGTTATTTTACCCTTTCCCTTGCAAGGAAGTACCCTTGGGCCATTGACTGATTCTCCGCTGAATGGGTTACAGACCTCTGACATATCTTATTTCTGGCAGTGGCCCTGAACATAATTTTTTGTTTACAGGAGCCTCTGAGAAAGTTACATGAATATGTAGACGTTTTCTTTAAAAAATAAAATTAAAACCTAAAGCATTCCGTTCCAATCAGCTTAGTAAAATGTATTCTCCATGGGTGGGTGGAGAGAGTAGCCACAGGAATACGCTACACTAACTTACTTTTATACATATATATATAGGGCAATTATATTCCAGTAATCTGCTGTGGGTTACTAGCCTTTAAACAGACCAACGAAAGATAATGAAATCCTTGTTTTTATAGTGCTCTTGAAGTTACTCCTGATTCTGTTTTATAAGATGCTGTAACGAGTTAAGTGGGGCTGAGGCATTTTGGTATTCATTTTTTGAAGACTGTTTTTAAAATAAAAAACCCGCTGGTCAGCAGAACAAAACCACCGTCAGGAACCCTGCCCTCCTCCCATTTCTACCGACGTAGCTTGCCTCCCCTGGGGTCAATAACTAAAGTCTCAGGGCCGAGCAGTGTAGGGCTGTTGGGCAATTACAGGTGGAGGTAGGTGCCTACTGCCAACTTTTTAATGATGCTTTAGAGCTGCTTAGCCGAGGGGTGCAGCAGCTCACGTAATGAGCTCCCGCTTCCCGGTTGGATTTTCAGCCTTGCATTAAGTGTCTTGCTGAAGAAGGTCCCAAAACGTCTCCATCATAATCACCTGGGGGAGGGAGTTTTCAGAAGCCGACCGTCGCAGCAAGAAGCCACGTAAGCTCAGAGAGGTTGGAAAGCCGTGGAGGGACCTGCCGTGCTGCTCTGGTGCCCCTCACGCCTCGGAGCCGGCTGCAAACCCTGCCCCGAGCCAGTCTCCGGGAGAGACCTGCCCGAGGGAGGTCCTGCCCGTGCAGGCCCTTCTGCCTTCCTGCCTCTCGTGGCCTTCACAATCAGTCCTCTCACGATATTACTGGTGGCTTTCACGAACGGTGTTGTCTTGCCTCCTCCTCACCAGACCGGTGGTCTGACCTGGGCTCCTGTCCCCTGGCCTCAGCAGGGTCAAAGGTACAGGAGGGTCCTCCGGCGAGTGAGGGGATGGGTGGGTGTCCCCTGTCCTGGGAGATGCTCTCTGAGCTTCTGCTCATTTGAAGGCTGGGGAAGGTCATTAGCTCTGGGACAGCATCAGCATTTAGGCTGTTCAGCAGCTGTGGCTGGCCAAGTCATACACGCTTTGAAAATGCGACATCTGGGAGGTGAGCGGGCACCAGAGAGAGAGTTTTCAGTAGGTTTAAATCCAAAAGTCCCTTAAAAAGTCTGGCCTCAGATTTTCAGAAGTGCTGTGGAGCTCGGTGCCATCTCATTGCCATGTGCCAGTGGGATCACCTGGAAACTCAACACTTAAAAATTCAGCACGAGAATCCCGAGGGAAGCAGGGGGGTGCCCGGCTCACCTGCTTACCTGATTAATCTGTGTCTGAGAGCTTACCTGGGACTTTCGAGCCAGATTCACAATATATGACAAGTATTAAAGAACATTTATTTTCACCTTTTTGAAAAATTGGTTAAAACTCCCTTGGAAAAAAATGCTTCTGGAAAAAAATGTGAGGTTAAAATTGAGTGATGGTGTTCTTCCACACTTAAAGGGGCTGCTGGGTTGATTGAAGCAGTGTAATGTGAAAGGCCTCGGAAAGGTGACACTGACAATAATAGGAAAATAAGGATAAATGAGTTGATCTGGTCCCACAGGTGGTATGAACTGATTTCACTGGGACTGCTCTGATTTGCATCAGCTTAAGGATCTAGTCCTTAGCTACGTGAAATTTTAAGGTAATTTTTATTTATGTTTTTCACCAGAAAATACACTTTAAAGTGCGTTTTGGCAACGACTCAAGTAGCGATAGCACATTCAGGTTGGTCTTTTTGTCTATTTTATGTTTTTATGTGGCCATTACTCATGCAAATATTTGAAGTACATATTTAACAATACAAAACAATGGTATCCAACAACAGACAGGAAGGTCTCTGTGGAGTCCTGCAACTCCTCTCTTTGTCAGCTTTGTTTTCAGGTTCATATTATGATGGCAGGTGGGTTTTGTTTGGCCAAATGGTTAGGATTGCAACACGGCGTCCTCAGAGACCTTTTTTGTCATTTTTGCAGACTCTCAGAGTGCTCCACCGGGGTTGTTGGAGAGGCAGGACATCCACGTGTCATTCACCAACTTTTGATCTCTAGTGTCCGCAGGTGGAGGAAAGAAAAGGAGACCCGAACAGCCCCCTCTGCCATTGAAGGAGTCTCGGGCTTGGGCAGCGCACACGGACACGACATCCTCCCCGTTATCCCACAGTCCAAGCAGGCAGCAGCGGCTCAGCTTTGCCTGCAGGCGCCGTGGGAATGGCAGAGCCAGGATTCAGGGTCTTTTGCTGACTTTGCTGATCACTCGCAGAGGGGAAAGCGACCTAATAAGCTGGCTGCTATTTTTTTTTCAGAAGCACCAGCAGTGCAGTTTCTGTTGTTTCAAGTTTTGAAGATTCACCCACGATGACGCCGTTTGACACTGCGTGCAGGTCTGTGGGGGCTCCCCGCTGCGCTGGGTGAGGGGGGGAGGAGAGCCTCAGCCAGCGGCACTTACTGAATATTTGCAGGCAGCGCCTCCACTCTTCCCGTGCCCAAGGATCCTGCTTTCTGAAGTGTTACTGGCTTCAAAAACGGATGTCTAGAAACTTTTCTTACACAGGCGTCGCTTCACTTTTCACCTGCTTTTGTCTTCACACCAGGCTGCAGCCTGCCGAGAGCTACTTTTGATTTACCCAGGGTTTTGGAGGTGATTAGTTTTGGAGGTGATTAGTTTTGGAGCCAGGTTATCATCCTGAACAGGTGGAAGAGATCATCAAAAATTTTTAATCAGCTTTGAAAGTGGGTGTAGTTGATCCAAGAACAAAAAGCATTCATCAACTGCTAAATCCAATCAACCGTGGGTGACTGATTACTTTTAGCTTTCTTAATTGATCGACTGTGGCATTTCTATAAAGGAGCTATTCTGAAACCCAGGGAAGTCCGCACTACTGTTTCAATTCTAGGAATACCCTCTAAGTTATGTATTAAACCTGTGTTTGAATTCAACAGCACTGAGTATTATGAGCAAAATATACAGATGGGTGTGCAGGAGCTGTGCTGGATTAGAGTGGGTGGGTTTTTTTCTCTTCCTTAGTAACAAGTTAAATGGTAGGAAGAATAAGTTTATGGATCCTTTGAAAAGAGTTTGAGGAGTTTTTCCTAGTAAAAAAATTGCTGTAATATTGCCTGGCAGCATCTGGCAATGGAGTTTTCAAAAAGAGTCTCCTTTCATCCCAACAAGGTGTAGTACAAAATCTATCTGTATCTATCTATGTGTATGTGAAATTGCCTTGTACACACACATGTGCGTGAAAAGAGCTTTGTTCTGGCTGACTGTCGTGGTGCAGCGCTGAGCACCGCAGCTCTGCTCTCACGCCGCCCAGCCCTGCCTCTCCGGCCGGATCACTGCTGGGGGCAGCTGCTGGCGCCACGTTCGACATCGCGCTGACACCAAGGGTGCCGGTGCGCGAGAGCTTGCTCTGGAGGATGCGGGCGTGCATGGGCTTACCTGTCCCAGGACCACCCTTAGGAGACGATTCAGATGTGCTTTGTAATACCAGTGTCAGTTTTTTAAGTATTTTCAATTATTTTTACTTGCACAACTGAAAATGAACCTGTCAAGTGCTGAAGTACAATTTCCATGGCAATGCTGCTCCCAGTGTGTGTGCTAGGGCAAATCATTAATGTCATTATTGTTTATTTTCAGTACAGTAAGACTGTTTCCAGCTGGAAATGAATGAACGTGCATAATACACGGGGATGCTTTTGGTACGATACAGAGCAACCTGTCAGAAGGTGACTTGGCTCCAAACAAAGGTACAAAAATCACTCTCAGCTTTCAGACGTGTCTGGTGATGGGCTGGGACCAGGGCTCTCACGGGATCGATGGAGAACATTTTAAAAAATGCTTCTGAACCTGTGGGAATTTTTGCCACAAGCAATCGGGGTCCCTGGGAGCAATCACTTTCCCTGTAAGGCTCAGACCCCTTCCTGGTTCAGCCTCTTTTCTCTAACAACAGTAAGAAATATCTTGGGAACATTTTAATAAAAAAAACAAACCTCTTCATTCTTATAAAAGAACATAAGTCACACCAATCTGTCCCTGAGCTTGACTTGAAGCGTTTGAGTGGGACTGATGACATATTAAAATGATAGAGATTTGGTTGGTAAAATTCTTCTCGGGGGCCGCTTACCTGTGCATAGGGGTAGTATGGTTAAGGAGAAAAGACAAGTGCACCATTGGCATTGCATCTTTTTGCTACCCTGACTTCAGCTACATTATTTTTGCTTCCATCTGAGGTAAATGCAACTGGTCGTCTTCAGCATGACCTTTGCAAGGTGTATAAAACCACCAGTGGTCAATGTGTATCTAACCTTTGCCAGCTGTGGAAATTAATCCAAGGTGTATCCCAGCTGCTGGGCATCTTTTTTAATTGCAAGCCACAATTACAGTGTTCCCATGCTCTTGGCTCCCCAGCTAGCCAGCAGCCGCTTGGAAGGGGAGAAGAAACTCACAGGGAGCCAGTTCCCTGAGGATACAAGGTCATTTTTTATCTCTTTGGGCTGGGTAGCAGGGTTGGGACTTGTTATGGTATCAGGAGATGCAAATGCTGCATCTGTATGAATTAATTGTGGCAGTGGTGCAAGCCCGTCCTGACCACAGGGTGCTTCCAGGCTCAGCCGGGGATGCACCTGAGCCCCGTCCGCCTTGGGGCATCCCGAGGGACGGCGTTTCTGGGCCCAGAAGCTGGGGAGCAACAGATCTGATGCCTTGGCTGGTGCTTGTGTGTTTTGTATCATAGCAAGCCTTTAGCTTGTTATTTGCTTACTAAAGGGGTGGGGGAAAGCAGCAAACAGCAAACAAGTGTGGCTTAAATCAGAAACACCCGCAAAAAGATGCTAAGTTTGTGTGTGTATGTATTTTAACTGAAAGCAGGAGCATATTTTTTTTTTTTTTAAATTGTAGTTTTGCAGTTTGTTAAAAAATGATATGGTCTCTATTCCCTCCTCCCAAAGTTAATTGTTGTCAAACACTGAGCCAACTGAAATAAGCTTTTGTTATTCACAGTGGAGGAAGAAAAGCTGAACAGAATCAGTTTGTGTTCCAGGAACGCATACGGCCAGTTCTGGGCCTGAGCTCAGATTTGTATTGCATTGATCAAAGAAACCAGATAGAGCAATAAATAAAGCAAGGGCCTCGGCTGGGCTGTCAGCAGAATCACTAGGTCTACTTGGCAGGTTTTACCTGAAATGCTCCTTCTCTCTCAAGAAACCTGCATGTTTTCATTTGAAAAATCACATTAACCGGTAATTACTCTACACACTGTTATCAGCCGTGCCAGTACTGGCTTCCTTCACCTGTGCTTGGGTCTTCAGTCCCTCAGTGCACTTATTCTTGATGCAGACAACCTCAGGTCAAAGTTTGTCTGATAAAGTCCTGGTTTATTGGTTTTTTTGATTGCTTCCCCCCTATGCTCATCCCAAATCATTCATATTTCCTATTCTCCAGCTCCCATTTATGTCAGTTTTTTCCTTGTCCATCATTAAACCTCTGTCATCCCTCACTCTTAAATTGCCCCTGGTGAGGATTTTCCATTTTCCCAAGGCCTGAAAGCGCTGTGATTTCCTGGCAGCCCCCCTCTCATTACAGGACTGGAGAGGCTCGTGCTTGTCATAACGACACACATCCAGAGAGCATCATTACAGTATCTAATGCAGATACAAACATATTTCAGAAATAAGTGAAAAGCAGCTCTACTTAAATTATTGAGGAAATAAAGACAATGTGCTGTCGGGTACTGGAACGCTTTCTCCCTTTGTTCACAAAGAAAGCAGTTGTTAAACATCACGCGTGTTCCTATACAAGTGCTTCGTGTTCTGAGGAGGCGTTTGCTCCTCGTGTGTGACTGAGAAGCTGTACGTGGTGTTGTCAACACACCCAGGACTGCCCCGGCAGTTCCAAGTGTTCGTATAACCAAACAGCTTCCCAGCACAGGACAAGTCACCAGATGATTTTTGTAACACTAAGTCTTATTTTCTTGCTGGAATATAAATCTTTTGTTCATCCACCCTTTTCCTTATTGGTTTATTGACTGTCAGACAAACTTATACTAATGCTAATCCCTTTCTGCTTGTATTAAAAAGGGATTTCCATGGACTTATAAGCTTACCTTTTTTAATCAGAATAACATGTTGGTTTATCTCATAATCTTTAATATCTCATTATCAGCAAACAGCATATGGAATCTTAAACTGAGTAACTGGAGGTCTTACCTGTGAACAAATTGTGTTCATTGTAAAGTCTGAGTCTGTGCAAAAAAAGCATGTCTCATCCATACATAACTGCATGAACTAGCATTTATCTGTGTAGATGAGGTGACTTGCAGTTGAGTGTTTACCTAGGGCAGTATCGGACTGGTAGGATCGGAGCTGCACTGCTTCATTTGCTTCATTTTGCAGCTTTTTCTTTTCTCTTTGGCCTCAGTGTTGCGTTCTGGGGCTTTGGTTCAAGTGAAACCCACTTAAAGCAGCTGCATTTCAGCTGTAGATGATATCTCATTGTAGATGATATTTGATATATATGGTGTAGCTTTTTTTGTTTCTAGATCATTTTGTAAACCAAACCGGATTGTTTTAATGGATTTGCTGAAGAGCACAGCCAAGCATTCAGCTCATGAACTGTCCTCTTTGATTCATCGCTATTTGAAATTCAGTGTGTGACTGGGCAGCTGAGTTGCATGGGATTTTTTTATGTTGCCTGAATCAATCAAACTTTCTCAGCAAGAAACCATAATTTAAAAGAAAAACATACAAAACTGAAAAACCTAGTTCATATTCTAAGGCTCAGACTTCTAGAAGTGCGAAGCAGACTCAAAGATGGCTTAAGAAGTCAGCTGGGGTTTTCCTGGCATGAAATAGCACAGAGCTAGTGCCGTTGGTCTTACAGCACTTCAGTTCAGACCAAGCATCGTAAGCAGGTACAAATCCGCGCAGCCCCCAGGAGTTAGAAGGTTGTCTTTGCTTCAGTCCGGGCTCCAGGCTGTGAAAAGTTTGTCTGAAAGTCAGAGGAGGCGGCTGGGGCAGAGCTGCAGCCAGGCTGAGTGAGAGACAAAAGGGAAGCCAAGAAAGAGGAGGGGAAAAGGAGCAGAGGAACAGCTTATAACACCGAAACGTGGAAAAGAGCATGTTGCAAAGTTTTTCAAAGAGGAGAATTTACTCATTTTTGGAGTTGTCATAGTGAAAAGTGAAGTCACAAATTAACAATGTTCGCTCTGTTCTGATGAATTAAAAACGCATAACTATACTGATTATTGAAACAAAAGATAATCTAAGAACGCGAGGTCTGTTGTGTGTTAAAGAGTTCAGAACATGGACAATGGACTCGAGACGTCCCTGGATGTGGCCTGAGACGCGGGGCGGATGTTTGTAATGCATTGCATACGTCCCTCCACGCACATCTGATTTGGGGCTGGCAGTCTGTGCTGTTATTTCACTTGATTTGTATATTTTAAAAGCCCCAACTCCTTCCTCACTGACGATGAGGAGATTACTTTTTATTTTTGTTTTAATTGGACATGAGTAAAGCAGACTCCTGACAAAGCAAAAATCCAAACATTTTTCTTTCTATTACTTTTTAGAGAGCAAATATTTTTAAGGGTTCAGAGGGCTCTGCAGCCAAGTGTCAGAACTGGGAAACAAGGAAAAGTGGTAGATGGAGGGGAAATTGTGGTGAAGAAGAATGGCGGAGTGCTGGCTGGGAAAAACAATAACGGACATTATTGCTTTCTGGGTAGAATGAAAGGGCTGTGCCCTTGGCTGGTGTTAATTGGCCTAACTCCTCTAAAGTTGGTAGCGGATTGATTCACAGCAGCTGTAATCCTCAAGTTAAATCCCAGCCCCACTGGGAGTTTTATCATTGTCTTCAAAAGAAGAAAGATTTTAACCTGTGTGTTATTTTATTCAGTCACCTAATGAATCTCTTAACAGTAAAAGAACTTGGCTCAGCCAGCGCTTCCCTGCGGGAGGGATGGGGTTCAGACTGCTTTATGAACTAGAAATGTGGAACTAGCTTTCTGGAAAAATTGTCAAAAACCTTCTGAACAAGCCTTTGTCTAATTTTTGTAGTTTAACTTTTTTTTCACAAATATTATTCAAAACTGCTGAATTGCCAAATTTTCAAATCCAAGCCAGGTAAAAACTTCAGGTTTTGGCTTGTTTCCTAAGAAGAGTTTGGGTTTATGTCCAACCTACAGCAATGAATAATGTGTTTTCACATAGTCGTGGTAGACGACTGGGCTACTGTTAACCAAACACAGAAGCACATGCATAGGTCTCATTTTTACTACGTGGCATGCATAGGAAGCAAGTGTTGATCCTTGCTTATCACAGAATAAGTTCAAGGAAGCCAAACACTACCGTAAGGTGTGAACCAGGCCAGCTGATTGGGGGTGATGAGGTTTAATGACAGGAATGACAAAAAATATAGTCCTCAGCTGGACTAAATCTCCACCTGATGGAGTCAATGTGGGATTGGCCTTTAGCTGTCCCTATCCACACTGATGTGATTTCAGAGCTACCACAGGCCACACAAACCCTAAGGGACAGGAAAGCAGCATAAAGCTCCTATTTTTGAATCTTTTATGTTTTTTCCACTGTTCGTAACTTTTGAACCATCAGAAAGCTGCATTTAGGTTGCTATTCAGGCTTGCTTTTGCAGTTTCAAGCATTGCCTCCTCTTTTATTTAACTATGTGGAGTTGTAACCTGTGTATACAGAATATTGACACATTCCCAATTACCTTACTCATGTATGGTGAATTTAAGATACTAAGTTCAACTTCTCTTAGGAATAAACTGGGCTCTGTTCCTCAGGCTCTGAATGAAATAGTGTGAGAAACATCAAAATCCCACTGTCAACACCATACAGATATGCACAAAGCCAAGACAAACTCCCCTCACAACACAGCAAACATCTGTACACTAGTGCATGGGAAGTAGACACGGAAAAGCAGTATATACATGGTTCAAAGATGAGGATACTCATGGTGAGGACCAACTTGCTTGCTCTGAGTCTTTTTTCCTGAGAATTTGTTTATTTTTTGTTGCTGAAAAGAAATGACTGGATAAAAACTAGCTCTTTTTTGTCATAGAAATGTGGTCTCTTTAGGTGCTCTTGTCAAAATTTCTAACTTTTGGGGATATCCTGTTCAAAAGTTGATTTAAAATTAAAATAGCAATTTTTGGCAGGACTTCACTCTTATTTTATTTCTTGAAAATAAGCCAGAAGAGTAACTGCTATGCCAGAATAGTGGTGTTTTAAGAGCTTTCATAAGGCAAAAGATAATGAAGAATCTGTATTTTTTTGTTTTCTTCATGTTTTCTCTGTATTTTTTCCTCTGCTGGTGAACCTTTCCCCTGAAATTGTTTCTAAGCTTCTACTTCATGCCACTGTGGTCTTCTCAGCTTCACTTTTAGTTTCTGTTTTATTTTCCTTTTTTTTTTCTATACTGACTTTATAACTAAATTTTTATTCCTTTCTTCGTCAGATTGCCTCCAGTCACTGTAATATCTAAGAGCTGTAATATTTCATTCTATGATTGTTTTCTGTAATTGTATACCAAATACAGGCTGCTGTTTTATTTTATGAGAAGTGAACAGTGGTCCACAGCCATCATTATCTGAAAGCTCGCTACAGACTTCATAATATTGGCAGAAGTGCTGTTAGCAGAGGGGGGAGAGTAAGGCTCATGTCTCCAGCTGTAGCTTTCCAGCTCTAGCCACATTTGTGGGCAAGGCAAGGACTGGGACTAGGGTCTAGCAGGAGAGCAAGACGAATAATTACGGTGGGGAGAGCTTGGTTGGGTGTGTGTGTGGAGGGCGACTTTCCTTTTGGTCAGCTTGAAATGAAAGCCTGTTTTCTCTGTCAAGCCACATCCCTTCTCCTTAAAGCTCTTAACTGCTTAGTCTGTTCTCAAACAAGCAATTGTTTTTCTGTTTGGATATTAAAATAAAAAATAATCAGAGACATCAAAATTATATGTTTGTATTCCACATTTTTTTCCTTTACATGTGTGGTCAAAGTCTCAGCAACTCTAAGTTTGTGAATAGACGGGCTGACCCCAAAGCGCTCTCTTATTTGCAAATTTTAACTGGGAATTTCATTTAGAAGTTATTAGCGAAGGGCAATTTGGGGGCTTTGGCTGTGTAACACAAATGTCTGAGCATCAGATTAACTTGGTATGGGGACAGGAGGGTTGAAGAAAGAGCAGTTCCTTGTAACACCCTGTCCTTCCTCTCTCTTTTCTGTCGTTCTACCGAACTGCCCATCTGCATGGGGCTAGCCACAGTCTGGTAGAGAAGCAATTACTTAGGATCTTTTTCTTGTAATTTAACATAAATTAGCACCATAGCCCCCGACAGTAAACAGTACAGTGGGCAACTGTAGACATTGCAACCAACAACAAGACACAGTTCAGGCTACAAATGCAAAGAGTGGAAGCCATTCAATATCAAATTGCCACAGACTTTAATAAGAACAAGCAAAGAGCTGGAGTCAAGAGGCTGTAAGAGGAGAATACACTATTCTCCACAGAAGTACCACACTGGTACTTCTCATGGCTCTCCTACTTAGCTGGCTCTCGAGAAATGGGTCACCAAATCCTGTGAAGACTGCTGCAGCTATCAATGCTAGTAAAAAGCTGAAGCCCATTTAATTCTGGCCAGCTTAGGGGAGTTAAAAATTCCATCACATCACGCCACAGCTTCCTCTTCAAGCTGCACAGGCACTCCATAAATTCACACGGCTCTCTCCCTCTTATCTGAATCGCAATGCAGTTATTAAACAAATTGTAAGTCTATTTCATATCCTTTTTAATACTTTGAAAACTGCACAATATAAGGCTTAATAAAGCTGAATGCTCCAAAACTGCTCTTAGAACTGAAAATATGACTACATCAAAAGACTTTACAAGGGCAGGATTATAATGGCTGAATAATACGCTGGAACGGAGCAGTAATTTCTTCTCAAATGCTGGGATGAATTATTTATGCTTTGACAACATTATGTGTCTCTAAAGCAGCTTTTAGTTATTCGCCTATTCGAGGACACAGCTGATCCTGCTGCCCGCTCTTGTAATTACATTAACCTCTTGACACTACATGACAAGCTTTTCCTGTGAACTGCGATCAATAGCCCATAACTGCTACCTATTTAATAGGGCCATGGTTACACTTCAGTTCAGATATAATTAGCTCTTTTCCCCCTTCCTCTTTTAACAGAGCGTGGAAAAAACCCCATGTTGTTTAAATTAAAAAAAAAAAAAATACACACAACAAAATAAAGGCTGTTAAGGAAAAGAATAAAAGCATTCAGATCACTGAATAGGCAAGTAATATGTTCCCTGAGTTTCTGCTCAGAAATGCGCAGCCCTTCCATTAGTCCACATCTGCATTTAAATGGAACTGGAAGCCATAGGGTATGAGGACTTGTAGGAATCAATTACAGAAGTGTTGGTACAGGTGGGCCAGGCTCCGACCTGATACAGTTGAAGCACATACTGATAATGAGACAAACTAGGTTCATTTCTGCTCTGTTTTCACCTAGCTTTAATAGAAGCACAACATTTTTTTGCATACCATTGGAGCTACTTTGTCTCAGGGATATATTTAGATTCAGATAAATACAGGGTTTGAAATGAAGAAGTTTGACTAATTGTATTAACACTTTTAAACAAGTAATGCTTTCTTGCAGCTAATCTTTTTGCTGTTTGGGCTGTATTATGGACTATCTGAACAGATTAATGAATACCATATGAAAGATAAAGGTTGATCTTTGCCTTGATGTAACAGAAATTACCTGTCCAGTAGCCTGTAAAACAGCTTTCCATTCCTTGATCTGTAGATAGATAGCCATGCTCATGCCATTGGCCCAAACAACATTGCCCTAGTTGTAATTTAAAATTTATATTCCCTACTCCAAATAATTCTTTGCATTTTCATGTGTTACTTTGCAAAATGGCCTTTGGGAACTAAAGAGGTTTTGTGGGTTTTTTGATTTTTTTTTTTTTTTTTTTTTTTTTGGTGGGGGGTTGAGTACTTTATGCTGCTGCTCATTTTAAAAGGACAGGATAAGCGCTTGTAATTAAGTTTAATAACTTTTTCTAAATAAGCTGTTTGCAAGAGTTGTGTTCTTTCACTCAAGATCCAAAGAAATCAAGTCCATGGGGCTCTTTCCAGCTCCAACCAGGTCTGCACCAAGAAAATTAATGCTGTCAAAGTATTACAAAGCAATATGGGTAGTGAAAGAACCTAGGTGTTTTCTCTCATCAGAAACATGTCTTTTTAGATCTATGAACACTTCAGGCTGGGTGCCTCTATGTTTTTTAGGAACCTCACTTGAATTTCAAACTTTTGGGGGTTAGATGCTTAAATTCATGTAAGATCTGCGTCTCAGGTCTTGCTTCCTCTTCTCTGAAATTACTGGAAAATATTCTTTACTTGCTTGACTTCACTGGCAGGAAATGGTCTTTTGTGAGCGTACCTGTTGTGACAGGTATTTTAAAATGCAAAAATTACAGACTCGACCTTCAGCTTATAAGTAGTTATTCTCTAAAGAAAATACATTCACTTGTAGTAAAAATAATAGCTTTTGTTCACCTGTGTTTGTACCTTTTACTTACTTGGATGATGCTATAGATTGTAGACATTGCTGAGACTATAGGAGGCCTCATGAACCTGATAATGCCTTGCTCTCACTGAAACAGAACTTCAACTGCTCTGTGACATTGATTCTCTGGAGTAAGGGTGAGGTTTGGTGATTAACAACGTGTATTCCCAGGAAGGCTTACCTTTGCTTAGCAAATATTTTATTTCCTATTTCAAGACTATAACAAAGCCACAGTTTTACCCTGCCCTCAAAAGCTCAGAACAGAATAATAGATATGAAAGCATATTTCTGCTATAGAAACTTCCTTATCAGTGTGTACAGCTACTATCTGGACACATTTTTGCAGCATAGATGGATTAACAGAATTGTTAATATCATTCTAAATTAGAGTAATAATCCTGTAACTAGACGCTCCTGGGGATAGCACTGAAGTAATCAACCATAAGACATAGTTCCAAGGAAGCTCTGAAACGCCTTCCTATTTCTCCCAAGAGACAAAAGACAAGAAAGAGAAGAGCTGAATTAGCAGTTAATAATATATAATGAGTTAGAAGTTTGAAGTTTATGATGATTCATAATTATTATAAGAAACCAGTTTGTCGATTCATGAATTCAAGACAAGCTTGTTTTCCTGCACGCTGCCTATTGCCACTCGCTGTAGTTGTGAGGTGTTGTACCGCCTTTCAACAGAGCTTCATTTTTGGAGACATTTTTTCTTTCCTACAGCATGTCTGTCAAGTAAGCAAAGGGTTTGGCTAGGTTTCTGTTCCTCCTCCTTAAATAAAAAAAAAAAAAAAAGGAGGCCAGTCAGATTTTCAAAGATATTTTTGGTAACAGCATTTCCCTCTCACAGATTTGTTGATCCCAGTAGCTGACAAGGTGTGTTAAAGCAAGTTCTTACAAAACTGCTCTCCTAAGAAAAATGAAAGATTATCTGCTTCTCTGCAGAAGGCAGACATCTTTTTATGACTTCTGAGTGCATCAGAGGTTCTAAAATGTGAACCTCTTGTAGCCTTGACAGTCTTGAAAATAGAGTAAAGGAGACAGAGGTAAAGGACCTGAGGGGAGGGCAGGGAAAGGAGGAGGAGGAAGGCTAGTTCTCAGAGCAGGGCAGAAGCGAACACTGCAGCTACGGAATGGATCAGTCTGCCTGAGACACTGACATTTGGTAATGCATCAAATAAAAAAAAAGTCATTTAGCAGCTTACTAATTTCCACAGTTAGCAACCCCTCCACCCCAGATGAAAACAGTAATAATTTTCTTACTATTTTCATAGGTTAGCTTTATTAAGACGTCAGAAGATCTCAGTCTTTCTTTGAGGCTCCCCTTGTGTTTTTTAAACACGTCAGTTACAGCTTCTTTACCAAAGATACTCTCATCTATTTATAAAAAAGGGAATGTTTCATTATCCCCAGTTTACAAAGTAGGAATTGAGGCACACTGAGAGGTAGTTATTTTATTAAAGGTCACCCAGACAGTATGTGACAAAGCCAGGAACAAAAGTCAGATCTTTAGGATCACAAACCTGTTCCTTAATCACAAAGATACGTTTCCTCCTGCATTTTTACTGTTTGAAATGGCTGAGAAACCCTTTATGACTGTGGATTTGTTTAATGGTATTACAAGATTAACCCTAGTCATCTGGCTGGAATTTTCACTAGCAAGTCATATCACTATGTATTTATTTAATATGAGATAATCTTTCATTTTCCTACCGGCAAATATTTTATTTCAGAGATACTAAGCTGACTAAACTTGAAACTTGCATAAGTGATATGGAATTTGACGTTAAACAACAGACTGTTTGTTATATTTATAACTGATAGCAAAAGGGATTTCAGTTCATAATTAAAAATAAAAAAATCAACAGCTTGTCAGCATTAAAGTGAAGGAAGTCTGCATTGGAAAATGCATAGCATAGCTAAAGAATTTACGCACCTACTTATTTTCTTGCACACCCATGTGATTAATCTATGTACTATCAACTGGGCTTCCAAGCAAGGATTTCCTCAGCTCTGTATTGCACAGAGCAAGGCAGGTCCCGAAACGAGTTGAGAGCTGCTTCGGTTTTCTTGGGCTTTTCTTTTTGCTGCAGTAACTGGCAGATTCTGGATTGTTATGAGCAGGGTGTTTCTCATCCTGCCAGGCCTTTTCCTAGAGCCCCTGCCAGTTTGACCTCATAGTGGGGTACACTTGTCTTTTAAGGCTGAACGAGCTGGGAATGTGGTTGGGAGTGAGAACGTGGTTTCGATTACTATCTTTAAGTAAATTTGGCACCTTCATCTGACATGGGGAAATGGAAATGAAAATCAAACCTGGAATCACCTGTATGGCAATGCAAAGCACTCCCACTAGGCTGGCAAGACAGAAGATTGCAGGACACATCTTGAACATAGGCACAACTCCATTAAAGCCAGTATTACCCCAGTTCAGGAGCTTCTTTTCTAGAGGACACTGATTCATTCTTTTCTCAGCCAGGGCGGGGGGAGAGGGGGAGCCCTCAGGCACTTTCTAAAAGCACTTAAATAGATAAGGTCTTTGAGTGTTTCTCACTGAGGTAACACTGGAAGTCATAGAAAAAGATATTTTTCCCCCTTGTACAGCAATCCACCCATTTGCCTATACATTATTTAACAATGGTCACCTAAGAATGGCAAGAAAGAGGTATCTCATGCCCGCTTTGAGATGTTACAGGAATAGTATTCTATTACAGCATATAGTATCCATAATGGCTTGAGAGAGACGTTCTCCGTATCCAGTGTCCATTTTAAACAGGGAAGGAGAACAATAGTAATATGATCACACTATCCATATGCTGGGACTCAGGATACAGCTGGGCTGCTTCTGTTGAAAGAAAAGCCTGGAATCTGACAGAAACAATTTGCTTCCAAATTTGTTTTTCTATTGCATTATTGCAGAAAAAATTGTTACTTTAAAACAGGATTTCAGCTGCTGCAGAGCAGCTGTCTGCAGCAAGCAAGCTATGAAGTCCACCAGCTTGTTGAGGTAAGCAGAACACAGGCATCCTGAAGAGAAGACATTTGGAAACGTGCGCCCTGCATCTAGAAATAAGTTTGAGCTGCCTCCATCCAGAGCAGGGTTCACCCCTGCTTCTATGTCCCAGGCAGGAAGCAAGGTCAAGGGGAGGGAGTTGCAGGATCCCCGCAATGTCAGCGAGGTCAAACTGGCTCCTGTGCATCTCTGTGCTCCTCAAATAGATCAAATTATTATTCCCCAGTCTTATCCTTTCATACCTCACAGGAGAGTTTATCACTTGTGGAAGAAG
>NW_009194285.1:0-3560 GCF_000690835.1 Fulmarus glacialis
AGAAAAAAAAGAAAAAAAAAAAACCACCTCCCAAACCCAAAGGAAACTACTTTAAATCATGATTTCTAACATGACAATTTTCATGATAACTGCATCTTTTCAGGATGTTCTAAGTACTGCAGAACAGTAATGTAACACATAGTATTTGCTTTAACAAAAATAACTGTTCTGTTTGGTGACAAAGTCTTCCCATAAAAAAATCTGTAAAGAAGCAATGCCTATCATTCCCGACCTAGAAAGAGCAGATGTGAAGTATACTGGTAACATTTGTAATCACAGAATAGTACTTCTACATTTTCGCTCCAGGTCACGCACAGCTAAGACTGCAGTATTACAGAGATATCAGTGCACCCTCTGTCCGGGGTCTTCTCCAAGAACTATTATGGTACCCAAATTATTTCTAAACAGGAAAAGAGAACTTAAACCTGCAACAGCTTCTTTAGGATCAGCAGCACATTTCTGAGATGGTAAGCAAGACAGATGCTAAGCATGACACAAAAATAAAAAATGCTATTTATGAAGGAGTATTCAATCAGTCATTTTCTTTAAAGTATTTTATATGGGTCTTCTCCAAGAACTATTATGGTACCCAAATTATTTCTAAACAGGAAAAGAGAACTTAAACCTGCAACAGCTTCTTTAGGATCAGCAGCACATTTCTGAGATGGTAAGCAAGACAGATGCTAAGCATGACACAAAAATAAAAAATGCTATTTATGAAGGAGTATTCAATCAGTCATTTTCTTTAAAGTATTTTATATACACAGCTAAGCTCAAATTAATTAATAAATTTAATAATTAAATACTGTTTATCATTCCCGATGGACAACCACCATGAAGGGAAATGTTCCCCCCTCCCATCCCACCAAGGAGCACTAAGGGTGAGCCATCATTGAAGAACGTTGGGGCAGGAGAGGGAGCGCTGGGTGCTCCCTGCCTTGCCTAACCATCCAGGTCGCATCGCTCGGGCCCCAGCGCAGCTGCCCTCTGCCTCCACTGGCAATTTTGAGCAATGCAAACAGGCCACTAAGACTTTTGTTCCGATCAGAAAGGCAGACGCTGGGAACTCATTTATGGCATCGTTGTGTTTTACTTTCAGGCTCTGTTTGTGGAGGTGGGGTTGTTTTTTATGTAAATGCGATAAAGTTGAGAATCATGTCATTAAAAATTCCACTGGCAATATTTTGCTCCAGATAAGCAAGCTCAGCTTTAAGTCAGGCTGATGATCAAATTACAGTTTGCAGTTTACATGTAAACAATTTTTAAAAAAGCTCACAGTTAGGAGCAGGCCATCTTCAACCAGTTTTAAATAGCATCCAAGTGAGAGGAATATTTACACTGGAATACACAGAAAATTAGTACACCACTTGTTTCTTTGCTTTAACAAGGAACCTTTGCTCCTCCAGGAATGTTTGAATTGTTTCAGATTTCTCTCAACTTGGAACATCAATTTAGAAATAAATTAGACCATTAGCATTCAGAAATGGTTTAAAGAAACTAGCTGTTTTTCATCAAGACACAACACATTTGATTGCTTCACGCAAACCACATTTAGTCTCCCTATTTTGTACTACTCATAATTAGTTATTTAATATGTGCACATTAGTTATAAATCATAATACACATAATTTTGTATCATGTACAATCTATTTATACAAAAGCAAAAAAGTGCATCAAACTCAAGTGCTACACTTCTTAATTGCTTAAGAACTAAGAATTAATTACCATTGAGACAGAAAAGCAAAAGTAATTCTTTAAAAATGGGATCATCAATATAAAAAAAAAAAGCATAGTTTTCCAAACCTCAAGTTTAAGCAGTTCAGGCCACATAAGCTTTCTATAACTTGCAGATGACTGGAACAACCAATCTCTGGTGGGATACCAGCCAGCCAGGACACCAGGGAAAGTGCTTGGCACTTGAAGAACAAGTTATTCTACCTGTTAAAAGCCCAACCTTTGTAATCAGTGACTTAATGACCGTTACATTACAGCAGCTGCATCTTCACTTCTGATGAGGAGCAGGCTTTACTGCACTCAAACATTTCACAATGTCCAGAACAGTCTACCTTTCACTGCCCTTCACTGCCCTAGATCAAGGAAGCCACCACCACCACCACCTCCTCCTCTTCACTCCACTGAGCTGAGGAAGTTTAAAAGCCCATCCAGTTAACAGCCTGGCAACTGAGAAAGAAAGTGGGACCCAACCAGCATGGCCCAGTGACTAAGGCAGTTCATCAAAATGCTTTCAGGAAAAAAGCAAATTGATTCAATGTTGTGATTCAACACATCATAACACTATCAGAGAATATGAGCCACACTGCAGAGCACAGGGGCTGCAAACAGTCTGGTTGCAGCAAAGCAAGTGCCATGCAAGTACTGCTCCGCTGTTGCTTAGGCTGTTGCTAATACGCAGCTTTGGTGGACTGGAGCTAGCCCAAATTTCTCATGAGAGTTATGACAAGAGTCATTATGCGATATGACAACAGTCTACAACCAGTGTTTCAAAGAAAGATGTGCCAACCTCTGTCAGTGTGCAGAAAGAGGCGAACAAGTTAGCGAGGAGTCAGAAACAGAATAACCGATTTCATCACCCTTCCGCTTTGTTTTTCTCCCATTTCCAGTCAGATTTCAAATCTGCTTTGGCTTCACCACCTCCTTTTATAAGCACTAGGGTTAAGAATTTCAGATATCATCTTTATACAGACAGTTCCTCCTCCTTCAAGATACGATTTTTGGGGGATTAAAAGCTGCTACAAAATGAGGCTATGAATAGTAAGTAAGGAAAAATAACCTGGCACAGGAAGATTGTATTACTGGGGACAGTGAGAACATACCAAGCATGCACTATATTTTTCCCCAGCGTTCTTCTAGCTTCCAACCATTTTCAGCTAAAGGGATTTCCTTGGTTTGCAGCGGCTCATTTATTTGAAGCCACCTTCCAGAGACTTCTCTGGTCTCCCCTTCAACTCACGTGAAGTTTT
This sequence comes from Fulmarus glacialis, assembly GCF_000690835.1. Taxonomy (NCBI): domain Eukaryota; kingdom Metazoa; phylum Chordata; class Aves; order Procellariiformes; family Procellariidae; genus Fulmarus; species Fulmarus glacialis. The sequence goes on from NW_009194285.1 coordinate 2,982, forward strand.
TGCATTTACAATGTCCTTTGGCAGGGATATCCACAGTGTCTACCACCTTCTGCATAAATAGCCAAAACCTTTATGTTGAATCTCACCCATCTAGCATCATCTGATAGCCACAAGTCCACAAAACAGCACAGTTGGTATACACCGTTTATTCCAGACACCTCTTCCTTTCCGTTAGGCAGCAAGAAGCTGCAGGAAACAGAGAATGGTGCAAGGAACAATAAAGAAATTAGTTCCAAAGAACAGAAGCAAGTAGATGAAGGATACAATCACCACCCTTCAAGCACACACGTTTTTGTGCTCATCTCAGCCCAGTGATATAGCATTAATCCTATCAGTGCGCTATTACCATAGTTACCTGTGACTTCACAGGCACTTAAGATCTGAAAAAGCTTTAGAAAAGATGCTTCATTTTCCCATCTACTTTTGTATTTCTTTAAAAGGGGTGTAGTAATAATAAAGTGTAACAACAACATAAACATAGTACAAGACAGTACATTGCTATGTGCCCCCTGAAAGCCCCAACAGCGCTGTGCAGAAGGCAGCGTGCAGCATTTACTAACCTCAAGGACTGTATCCTGG
>NW_009194286.1:0-8028 GCF_000690835.1 Fulmarus glacialis
ACCTTAATGATTCTATGATTCTAAGTAATTATGCTATGAACAGTGAATTTAGGTTTCTTGAAACCATTTCACTGGACTGATGTTTTTATTTAAAACAAAAGCAAAACCCAACAACAAACAAACTTCTGTGGTTAGCACCAGTTTTCACTTAGGCTGAAGTAATAACTTTCTGTTTTATCAGATAGACCTGTATCTATTTATAGCACGGAGAGGGGAACTGAAGGAGAGAGAAGTTCGTATCTGTAGATGAAGAATAAGGATATGCATCTATCTATTTCTGATTTCGGGAAAAATCAGATGGCACATACCTATACGTTTTGAAAGACTACATATTTTATGACACAGAGAGTCTCAGAAGAGATTATTTGAACATTATAACTTTATGCCTAACTGTGGTGCTGTCAAGACAAAGCATAATATTTTCCTATCTAAAATTTAACCACACTGTATTTATTGTTTTGCACAAGAACATTAAAAGAATCTTATCTGTCAACATACAAGAGCAATGAATGAACAACTTAAATTTACAGGAGTAAATTAAATGTCAACTTTATATTTCAACAGGCTGTTCTTTTCTGTTAGCAGAGGTTATAACCACTGTTTTGAAATATTTGCTGTTGAAAAATGATTGACAAGTGTGGACAGAATTGTGTAAATCCAACAGGTTTTTCATTTACTTGATTACCATATTTATTGCAAACATACAAGTAAGTTTGAAAGTACGTACTTATTTATAAGTTCATTGTTGTTGTACTGTGTTAACTCAAACCTTTTCTTCTGCACTCACTATAGTTTCAAACTTTACTGCTCCCTCTATTCTCATATTGGTTATGTTGTTGTAACTAGAGTATAGCTGTGTGTGTTATTTTGTACTAGTAAATCACTGAGACCCAGTAAAAATGTAAAAAACCCTAATAGATATAGATGATGTATATTTTTGGCTTAGACTATATGATCCATTTCTCCAAAGTATTTTGAAGACCTCTTCAAATTCTGTGTATGCTTGTAAATTGCCTATTATTAAAATAACTTTTTCAGGTTTAACAAAAAAAATCCAAAAGAAGTAAAATAGTGTACGTGTTACTGTTGAAACCTTCCTCACCTGTATGTTTATATTTGTTTGCTGGTCTTTGAGAATAGAAATTTCTTGGAGCAAGACTACATGTGGCTGTATGCTGGGTTTAGAGACTTAGTTCTTAGGAAAGGTTCGGAAAGACATAACAGATAAATGAAATGTTATTTCACAAGGTCGTCTTTGTTGTGTGGGATATTTCTCCTTGACGGGTACATATAAAAGTGTTTATCTAATGTATCCACACTGTGTATAGTGGAAGAAAAGGGAGTAACAGGTCTTTATCAAAACTATTCAAATGGAAGGGCATGATGTAGCATAAACCAAAGGAAAAGTTTATTTGTGGCAAAATTATGGGCAACTCTCATGCCTTTCATCTCCAACAAATGCACGTATGCTTGCGTTGTGTTCATAAATGAGTGCTCTGACTGCCTGGAATATGGACTCTTAGAATCAAACAACTTGAACTGGATGAAAAATGAGAGGGCTAAAAATTATGCTGTTAAAGCGAGGCAGTATTTATCCTTGTGGTCAAAGCTATATGAGAAAAGCCCTCAATCTGCAATTTTCAATATATCTGTTTTGGGTGAAGATAAAAGAATTGTTAATTGAGTGTACAATATGTAAGACTCTGGGCTATATAAGGATAGGTTATCATTACCTCTGTGTTGTCAGTAGTAAATCTAACTGCTTCTGTGGTCTAGAAAGTCTCTTCTCATAAAACGATGGTCCAATATTTTTTGAGCCAAGATGTTCTATCTCCAGCATATGTCAGAAATAGTGACATAAGACAGAAACTCTCATAATACCAGCCATGAACCAAAAGGAATGTGTCTTGTTAACAACTTCGGAAAGATCCAGTTCTCAGTGTAACTGCCTTCTAGCAGCTACATGGAAGAGAGGATAAAAATTATAAAATATAACCATGATGTATTTTCCTGATGAAGCAATAGTTTATAATGATAGTCTCCATAAAGTTAATTTTTACTTGAACAGAGCTGAGCTTAATGGTTTTCAATTATATTAATTTGAGTCATGGGTTTAGTTCATGTGGATTTTGCAGCCCCTGGGTTTTGCTTTTATATCTTCTCCCTAAAATGCTTGGCCTCTTTTTTGCATTATGCCCTTCCCATTCTCTCTTAGCAGGGGGAGCATCAGGCAATGATGGGATGGCTTGATCCCCTTCCATTTGCATCAGAATTTAATCTTCTGTGAGGAACTAATTCTTATCTCATGTGTAATTTGAAAATAGGGTCTCATGTTTCAAATGGCTTTGTCATAGAGCATATGCTCAAGCAAGAATGTCCAAATGAATGTCACCTTCCTCTGACAGAGGTTGAAATCTCCATTTGACCTAAATTTTTCTAAGGCACTCTTTACATTAGCAAGGAATTAGGCACCTTAAAAATCGGTCAGTTGATCAAACTGATTTTTGCTGAGGCCTCATACCTACAGTAAGTAAATTTTGGGATTTTTTTACTTTAGACTGTGTTTAGTATGGTCACTGGAACCAAACTTCCCCATCGTGCATGTATTTGGAGCTGACTGAAATAATGATCATTGGTTTGCATCTTTTATTTCCATTGAAAGATGGAGCACATCTGGTACACATCTGCGGCAGAGCTTCTGGCTGTTATTGGTTTGTGTTGTTTTCTTGGTTTTTGTTTTTTTTTTTTCCCCTCCTCCGAAAGGAATCTGGAATCAGGTCATCAAAACTGTTTTGTGAACCAAGTCAACTACGATAAGAGGGGATAAATAGGGGAGAATGTTCAAAGCTGAACCACTGTTCTGGACTGAAAAGTTAGTGTAGGCACAGCCTATGACTGCTGCAATGATGTGCCTGAAGAGAGGTTGAGCAATTAGTTATTACGTTTTTTGCCTATTATGCCTCTCTGACACTACTGGCAAATATTAATGTATGTGATTTCTTTCTGATTTTTCATTTGTTCATATTATAAATCCCATGTCCTTTCTCCACTATCTTGCTCCTTTTCATCTCTTTTCTTTCCAACAACACCCCTAACCTCCCCTAATGAAGAGATGGCTGCTGCAGGCTGTAGCTATGATATCTTCATTTAAGCATGGATTTGGCCAGTGGTAGGCCAATAACCAATTGAACACTTGTTTTCAGAATATGCATTGCATTAAGGATGTCTAAGTATCTTTGGAGCTCCACCCATCATGCAATTTGAGGACTTGATGGGAGGAATGTTGTTGACTCCTTAACAGAAAAAAGGAGGTCTGGTTAAGATCTCTAGTCAGGGGTGTCTGCAAGTCTTATGTTCAGCTTTTGTCTTTGCATGTAACAAAAGCTTTCCAATAGCATAAACAACATCTACTACATAATTTCAAAAATTCATTTGCTATTTAATCCCATTTTTATTTCACATTTCCTTAGAAGTATGATTTTTGCCTCATAAAAAATGTTAATAAATTCTATCATTATAATTCGCTTTGATGGCACATTTGAGGGTATGTCCTCATGGAATGTCTCTTGGAGAGATGATACCCTAAAAAGAATATGTCTAGAATGGACAGTACTGTCTGACCTCATTAGCCAGCAGACCAGGGAGCAATTGCGAAAGACCTAGATTGCAGTAAAACCTTGTTTCTTTCCAAGACAGGCAGTAGATTGTATGACTGGGGTGTCACCTTGGTTGTGTCCTGGAGCTCTCAATCTGCAACACTTGGACAAGCCTTGAACAGTACTGTGTCAAGCAAATAGCGTCAAAGTTTGTCATGGGTGCCATGGTTTATTACTTTCTTGATGAAATGGGCATTTGTCCAGTAAGAACTTGAGCTGTACCTCTGATTTATTTTGCCTGAACTACTTAAGATACCCTACCAGGTGCAAATTTGGACTGGGTTTGTGCTACAGGAGAAAGGCTCCATATCTGCTTTTTAAGTAACAGTAATCTTCAATCCATGGTTGGCTAAAACACTAAATGTGTTCACTGACCTCTTTGACATCAATAAGAATACAGTACCTAAATCAGTTAAGATTCCATTTATTCATATACATTATATACATTTTAATATAGACAAGAGAAGACAGGTCTTATCATTAAAATGATCTTGGATGTAATGTTTTCAAATTGTTACCATAATAGTTCGTTGCATGCTGGGATTGTTTTGTATGCCATAAATCTTAAATGATGGAAAAAGAAAGATCAGCAGCTAGAGAACTATGAAAGAAATAAATAATTAAAAATAGGTTAAATATTGTTTACTGTCAAAAAGAGGACAGGAGTATGATACTTTTCAATTACTTTTTACCCATTTCTTCAGTTTAACTAAGCTCCGTATTGATTAAATGGGGTGGAGGGTGGGGTATTCTTTTAGGCTGCAGATTCATCTGTTGTTGATAATGCAAGGTAACTGTTGCTTTTATTTTGCGGAAAGATCTCTTTATCATAATCCAGCTTGTACTGTGTTTCCTGAAAATATTTAGACTTGCTCTGTTTAAAATGTGTAAAGAAGAACTGATCATCTTCCTGATAAGTGACATCTTTCAAATGGACGCGTTTACTTTCTGCTTGTATCATTTCTTTGAATGATGTGGGTATTACAATCCAAAGCCAGTGCTATTTTCTTAAATATGACCTAACTTGTAATGCAGATCAATATGTATCAATATAACCTTTAAGGCAAACTCTATATATTTGGCTTTGAACTTTAAGGTATCCTTTTTACTGGGTGAAAGTATGAGCTAAGCAACTGAAATGTTATTAATACATTTTTCAGTATTTTTTGGCTAAAACTTGACTTGAACTACAAAGACGAAATGCTCTGATCATTTAAAATATTTATCTTGGGATTTGAAGAAACAAAAGTTAGAAAAGAGATTTGGTTTTTTGGTTGGTTGTTTTTGGGTTTTGTTTGTTTGGGTTTTTAGTAGCTGAAGGCAATTATATCTTTATTGACCCTCTGTGTTCACCCCCTCCTTCAATGTCAGGTACTTGCTTATTATTATCAACATGACATCTCCTTTCTTTGAAAGGTTGTCCGTCACACTTTGAATCACCTCTCTCTCCATGGTTACATTTTCTAATCAGTTCACATGATTGAGCCTACATCAAGTGATGCTTTACTTAATTCCTTTCCGTTTGTATGGTGTGATTCTTGGAGGGACTCTCGTCAAAATTTTGGAGGGCCCTGTCAGTTTGAAAAGAACATGACCTTTAAATTGTATCAGTATGTTTGCTGGTGCATAAGGGAAAGGAAAAGGTTCGTAGTGATGGAAAACCACTCTAAAAATGAAAAGTAATTCGCTCAGAAGAACATGCATAGGAAGATAATTTGTTTATATTTAAGTGATTTAAAAAAGACAGAATGAGGAGGACATGTTCTTTGAGAAATAAGGGCTCCAAACAGTGTGTCCTTAAATTTGGCTTAGAAAATGTTATCTATTGATCTTGCTTTTCTGTATTTATAATAATAGATAAAAGTAAAAACATTCAAGTGTGATAGGATAGATAAAAAGTGTAATTCTTTGACATTATCAAGCCTGTTACTTTGTTGCACTTTCAGAACTGTATCTGTGGGAATGCTATAATTAGTAATTGACAATGTTAATTTTTGTAGAGTCTGTCACTGACTAAAGTAGCAGAGTTAGATTTTATGTGGGTATGCATAAATATGCATACGTTTATGTGCGTGTGAGAGGATAATTCAAGTTAACATAGAAGAAATGCTTTTGTATTGTAAATGCAGAGAGTCTGAATACAAGGAAAATCCGTCTGGAATGCCTAACATGGATAGTTGAGGCAATATAATATAGATGCATGCTGGTGGAGCTGAGTAATGCTGGGAACTTTATTAAGTTTCACAACCTTTATTAAGTATACAAACTGTGGATGGTCAAATACCCCGCAGTAACTGAATCAAGGGTATTGACTGTTCTCATCTCCTTTCCGCTATGCTTTGAGGTATGTTACTTTTAAGTAGCTTTTACACATGTTGTAATACATAGTTCCACTGCAACTGTTGAAATCTGGTTTGCCATGGATTTATATCTTATGATTACTCGACGTTGATGTCCAGAAGGTGGATGTCCTCTAGCTTTTTCCATTTTTGGATTTGTCACTCACCGCTGCAGATTCTTTGATATCTGGTGAGGTATGAGGTCATTCTGAAGGTGTTCCCAAGGTCAGTAAAAGGATTTCTCTTCTCTCTGTGGATATGCCATGCTCAAAAAATGTGTAGGAATTTGATTAACTTTGAACTTTTCACCCTTCTGTCAAATTTGTTGAAACGGGACAATAGATTCAAAAGTTACTGGGCGGAGAGGCACACACAGGGTGTGATCACATGAAATTGCTGTAGTGAAAGTGTTTGTGCTGCTTCCTTGTAATCCTAAGTCACCTGTCACTCTCTTCAAATTTAGTAGTAGTCTCACAGAATCACAAGGACCTAGGCTCGCCTGCCAAAGACCTTGTTTTCTGATACTGGATCTCAGTCTTGCCCCAGGCAATCTACCTACTCCAGGCAATCTACCAAAATCTAAGTTGATAGACGTCTTGTTTTGGGCATGGCTGAAAAGAGATAAACAGGTTAATCCATAGTCTGAATTTGTGCTTAGACGGCACTGTGCAAGAGTCAAGTTCTGGTCTTCCTTTGTTCCCTGATTTTCAACTTAATGAGTAGAAAAATGGACCCCAAAAGTTAATCGCTTCCTGCTTTACCACTTTTAGCAAAAACTCCCATGGTGTCAGCTCAAGGCTCAAATGCATGCAGTCTCTGCCTCTTTAACACAGCAGCTGTCATCTTGTTCTGGGCCTCAATAGTAGAGAGCTTATATCTGAAATTTGCCCTTTCTGAGTTTAATTATTTGGTATGTTTCACTTTCCTAATAAAAGTGGCAAAGCCATGTTTGTTGTCATCTAAAATTAAGGCTATTCAGAGTTCGATACGTAGGTTTTCCAGCATTAAGGTGTGCTAACTTTTATGCTCGAGTTATACATTTCATGGTATGCAAACTACAGATGTGTATGACAGTAGGCAATTGTACATGCCTTGTTCAGCATTAGATTTCCCTGTGCAAAATTTGGAATCATATAGTATGTGGATTTGAGACACTAAGGAGATCGAGGCAATTGTACCTGGTGTAAAGGCATGCACATTATATGCATTTCATACAGGTGTCTTGTGCAGGACTTTATTTTAGCATTTTGTGCTAATTCATATTTCGTGATTCATTCATACATTTAACCTATTAATGCAATTCTAATGTTTCACTGATTGCTTAGATAAAAGTGTGTTCTCTGTGTTTCAGAGAGTATGAAATAAGGTGGCAGAGTGATAAATACCAAGAGTGAATTTCTAGGATGGTAGCAATTTCAGTAGTGTATAACGTGGCTTTCACTTACACAAAAAAAAGGTCATACATTTTCATCTGTGACGTATCATTGCTGGCTGAGAAGTGAACTTCACGAATATGTGAAGCTGCTATATTCTACAGTTGCTTTCTTCTGGGCCATAACCTCTAGGTTTTAGTAACTATAACTTGATGGAGCTCCAGTCTCATATCTGGGGCATATGATATTTTGCATGTCCTACTGGAAATCCCCATTTTGATAGGGTGTTTTGCTTTTTTAGGACATGTAAAACCCCAGAAATTCTGGAAATCATACTCTGTTTGAAAAAAACAAATAAAGTATTAGAAATGAGGCCTTGACTGAGACAAGGACTTTCTGTTTTGGGATGACAATTTCTGTTATTTGACCTACCAGAGGTGTACTAGAAATGCCTACATGACATCCCTCAAATGGTTGTATCTTTTTAAAGAACAAGTATAACACAAATTCTCTGCAGCCTTAAAATACTAATACACGTTTTTCTTTATGCTCCCTTTTTTCCTCAAAAAGTTGTAATCAGAAACTGTGCATCACTTCAGGTTCTTGTGGGATGACCTCAACACATCTTTTTTTTTTTTTTTTTTTTTTGTTTTTTTTTTT